>NC_061088.1:85002418-85027418 GCF_015104395.2 Macrobrachium nipponense | reverse complement strand
TTTGTTTGGCGGTCGCTGATTGGCTGGGAGCTGCCTATTTCCCGGTACCACCAGCCAATCAGCGGCCGCCAAACAAACGTCTCGTAAGCAAACGTCATGAAGTGTTATTGTTACGTTATTATGTTATTTTCAAATCCATTTTCCTGCCCTCCCAACCAGGCGTGTCCCAAATTGTTCACTGGAATCGGTAGGTAGATCGACTATATATTCTTTTAATATGTCAACTTTGCTAATATCCTCTCGTTTTTTTTAATGTAGCTAAAATTTTGCATTTTTAAATCCACTCGAGTGCAAATGATGTCGATGTCTTTTAAGTCTCTCTCTCTCTCTCCTCTCTCTCTCTCTCTCTCTCTCTCTCTCTCTCTTTTTAAGGTAACAGGTGCCAGGCAGCGTACAGAACACAATTTTCGTCTTGCTTTTGTTCGTATACTGTAGATTTCTCTCTCTTCTCTGAATTTAGTTTCACGTCTGAGTCTTTGCACGTAGTCGAATAAGGAGAATGCAATGAAAAAAACTTATTCTTTTTCATCTTTTGACCCATTGTTTCTTACGGCTCCCCTTGAAGCTCGCGAACGCCTTTCCCCTCCTTTTGTTTATCTCCGTCTTAATATCCTTTCCATTCTGCAAGAACAGCGAGATCTGGTCCCATTTCTGGTCGCCGCCATTTCCGTTTCGCGCGAGGTAAAATGGATATGAAATGAACACATCGTACGGTCTCTGTTTACGCCGACGTAGACTTTCCACAATAGCAACAACATCAACTACAGCAGTGGTTCTCAACCGAGGGGCCAATCCCCACCCACGACACCCGCCCGGGGAGCCGACTTTTAGAGTTTTCTGTTGGGGAATAGTGACCTCAGATAAGCAGGCTCAAACTGGCCCTAAGTCCACGCAAACCGCTGCTGTGTGCATCGTTCCATACTAGCGCGAGGTCGCGTTGGGTTCTCTCTCCGCCAGCTTGAGTAATTTGTGTTACTATTTTCTTGTATACTATTCGGGATGCACCCTTTTGGGGGCAAACAATTTTGGAAAGTGTTGGGTGAGAGGGGAATGACATCCTGACATATAGAAAAAGGGGGTTTGGGAAAAAAAAAAATTGTTGAGATACTATTTTCATATTCAACTACCATTGCGTTTTCTTGAAGCGCGAATAACATTTTTTTTATTAATTTAATTTATTTTTAGAGCCATGATTTTCATATTCAACAACCATCGCAAATTTTTCAATATTTTACCTATTAAATTTTTTTATTTTTGGGGGAAGATCCAAGATTTCAATATTCGCCAAATATGAATAAAAAAAAATACCGATTCCATTGTTTTAAGATCCATGATTTTCGCATTCAAAGACAATTGCAATTTTTTTTTTCAAAATTTTACCTATTAAATTTTTTAATTTTTTCGGGAAGATCCAAGATTTGAATATTCGCCAAATATGAATAAAAAAAAAATACCGATTCCATTTTTATTAAGATCCATGATTTTCGTATTCAACAACCTTCGCAATTTTTTTCAAAATTTTACCTACTAAATTTTTTAATTTTTTCGGGAAGATCCAAGATTTCAATATTCGCCAAATATGAATAAAATAATTCCGATTCCATTTTTTTAAGATCCATGATTTTCGTATATATTCAACAACCATCGCAAATTTTTTCAAAATTGTACCTATCAAATTTAATTTTTTTTTTCGGGAAGATCCAAGATTACAATATTCGACAAATATGATTAAAAAATACCGATTCCATTTTTATTAAGATCCATGATTTTCGTATTCAACAACCATCGCAAAATTTTTTGAAAATTTTACCCATTAAATTTTTTTATTTTTTTTCGGGAGGACCCAAGATTTCAATATTCGCCAACTATGCCCCCGTTTCCCCGCAGCGCGAATTCGGTCCTATTAGCGCTTCAATATCCCCTAAATGGGAGCTCCTCGCTCAAATCCTTGTGAAGGCTCCAATTAAATCGCTCCTTCCAAAACCCAGGGTAAATTAACGCTTTGTGAAGGATTCCCCAAAACCTTCACTTTTTTTTCATTTTCTTTATTATTCTCTTTCGAGTCTACGTAATGGTTTTTATTTTCCTCTCTTTTCTTTTCTTTCGAGTGTACGTTATGGTTAAAATGGTCCTTATGGAATTTATATTTATAATTGTACTCGTTTGGTAAATAACGTTCAAAAATAAGTAAGAACACGAGATATTACTGATTATGTGAATTGAAAAAATACCATAATTATCTTGTTTCAGAAAGAGAGAGAGAGAGAGAGAGAGAGAGAGAGAGAGAGAGAGAGAGAGAGAGAGAGAGAGAGAGAGAGAGAGAGAGAGAGAGTTTTAAAAACTCCGTCGATACAGAAATAAATAAAAGGTCAAGTCTAATAAATCCTAAAACAATTAAAAACAAGGAATAAACTCTGCTGAGCATTTCAAGAATAAACAAGAAAAACCGAGAGAATAAAACAACAAACACTCAGACACAATAAATAAATAAATAAATAAATACATAAATAAATAAGACCGCTGGAATTAATATAGAGATAAAATTCGTAAAGTGGAGACGTCTCCTCAAATCTCACATACATTCTTTTTCCCAACCAGAGTCCTCTCTCTCTCTCTCTCTCTCTCTCTCTCTCTCTCTCTTCTCTCTCTCTCCCTTTAACCACAAGGAGCTGTGTGCACCAGCAGCGGCAGAATCTGGAAATCCATCTCGGCTGGAAGAGGACGACATAGACGCATCTTTTTTTCAAACTATCGTCAGCTGCGAATTTCGAAGAAGGCTTTCTCCTACCGGGCCACCCGCACACTCACACGCTCCCCCCCCCCCCCCCACCCCCCCCCCCCCCCACCGCCCCCCCAACCCCAACCCCCGTCGCCATGTGCATTTCATTCAATCCATGTTTTCAACCCCCCCATCTATTTCCGGCAAGTACTCTTCAATTACGTACGAGTGCAGGGCAGCCGGAAATTTGCTTCGTTTGAAATTGAAGTGTAAATGGATTTACTCTCCTCATCTCTCTCTCTCTCTCTCTCGACTCTCTCTCTCTCTCACTGTTTGTCTATCTGTGTGTATAGTTACCAATTGCTTTATACTTCTGTTCAAGATCTTAAACTCTACGCTCGTATTTCAAGATGTGTCCAGATTTCATTTGATAAGCATGTAAACATGCTGTGGGATTGTTATGCATACACACACACACACACACACACACACACACACACACACACACACATATATATATATATATATATATATATATATATATATATAATATAATATATAAAACAACATGCTGACATATAAACACATCTGAATAATGACAATATATCTAAATAAACGGAACATGACCTAGAAAACTTCACATGAAAGGCTTTGGTATAGATAGCTTTGTTATATATATATATATATATATATATATATATATATATATAATATAATATATATATATATATATATATATATATATATATATTAAACACGATTACCCTAAGGGCATACTAGGCGCTCAGTATTAGAAGGGTCTCTCGCTACAAAAAATAATAATAATAAAAATAAACAAACGAATAAATAAAAAAAAAAAATAAAAACATTATAAGCCATCCAAGTTTTGGAAATTCAACCTGCTCTAATCTAAAAAAAAAAAAAAATTAAGATACAAAGTTGTAACTTGTATTTGCGATCAGGATTAGCGTTCAAATTTCCACTTTGCATCTTGAAAAATAAAAAAGTTGAGCAGGTTCAATTTCCAAAACTTTGATGCTAAAGAGAGAGAGAGAGAGAGAGAGAGAGAGAGAGAGAGAGAGAGAGAGAGAGAGAGAGAAAAAAAGTTCAAATTTCAACATTGTAACTTGAAGAAAAAAAAAGTGGTAAGTGTCCTTTTTAATGCTGGCCGCCTCCATTACATTCACGTAAACCTTGAACTTGACGTGCATAAAATATTCTACTGCTCTTTTCATATATGCTTAATAACCTATACAGGGATATTTGCTTTATGTCAATATTACTGAACATAACAAATAACATGTTAAAATCAAACCCAACATGATAAAATACTACCAATAAATTTTTCAATTATATTCATCAAAGTATATTTTTGGAAGTGAGAGAGAGAGAGAGAGAGAGAGAGATAGAGAGAGAGAATCACGCTCAGTGAAATCATCAGTTACAGCCATTAAAAGCATATTTTGGAAGAGAGAGAGAGAGAGAGAGAGAGAGAGAGAGAGAGAGAGAGAGAGAGAATCACGCCCATCATGATAAAATGCTACCAATTAAATTATTAATTACAGCCATCAAAAGCATATTTTTGGAAGAGAGAGAGGAGAGAGAGAGAGAGAGAGAGAGAGAGAGAGAGAGAGAGAGAGAGAGAGAATCCAAGCTCCCTGTCTTCCACAACTGAATCGCCCTTGTTTTTGGTCTGACTAAACTAATCATGAGTGTTTCATTAAAATAAAGAAAGGTCGGTGATTTTTTAGAGCTAATAAAAGCCTCGACAGAGTAACTCGTTTTTTCTCAACATCTAACAACGTCACTTCCAAAGCCAGGGATGATTTCGCAAGATTTGCCTCAGATTGCATTCTTCTTACAGCCTCAGTTTCCACAACGGCGTGAGAATGAATGCCATAATACCATTCTTCTTGTGTTTTAATACATTTTTGTTTATTAATGTACTTGTTAATTTTTTTTCAGTTTTTAATAAGTGATATCTCTTCTTTCTGTATTTCCCTTCATTTCCTCTTACTTCTTCCCAATGAACACCATGTAAAGTTTAACGAATCTATAAAACACAATGTTTGGCAACTGGGCATTTCCTTTGGATTCCTTGCTTACATATTATCAATATTAATTTTTCAGAGGATGAAACCAATTCACCTGGAACAAGCAAACCAAAGGGGCCACTGACTTGAAATTCAAGCTTCCAAAGAATGTTGCTTTCAGCCTCCCACCGCAGACCCCACACTGCGGCAGTAACTGATCATAGTACAAAGACAGTGATTTTTAGTTTGCCCCGTGGGAGGCGCGAACTCTCGACATCTCAGCGGCATGCCAGGACGCTAACTGCCATACCGACTGACCAACTGCTATAATAGCGAAGAACATTTACGTTAAGATCGTGCAACTCTACGGACTTCACCCACCAGTTTTAACTATCGTGATTAAATACTCGGTAGAGTGGTGATAGGCGTGTTTAGTATCGCTTTTTATTATGTGATTTACTACTGATACACACGTATAACACAGCAAAAAATTTTTGACGATTTTTTATGCCGTCATCCTATAATCTTTTTTTTTGACAAAATTTTTTTGTCAGTCTTCCTATGACCTTTATTTTTGACAAGAAACTTTTTGATGTCAGTCATTCCATAATTTTTTTTTGAAAAAAAAAAAAATGTCAGCCATCATACAATCTTCTTTTGACAAAATATTTTTTAAAAATATCATTCATCCTATAATTTTTCTTTGACAAGATATAAACAGCGAAGAACTTTAAATCTAAAAATATGACTTGTATTAAACAACCTTAATTTCGCATCCCTTATTAATCAATTACGGGCAATCTTATAAGATCTTCTGGGTCATTACGGAAGAATAAATGCATCTGATAATACAAATAGCGTCAACTTAATTAACTGCAACCTGAAAAATGATTTAATGTAAGCTTGGGTGTTCGAACTACCTTCGAACTACCCACGAGGCTGTTGGCCGGGGGGGGGGGGGGGGGGGGGGCGGTTTCCAATGGTCTTTCAGTCGAGAACTCTTCAGAGACAAAGCTTTCAAGTCGATTAAATCAAAGACGAAGTTTGCGCCGCTCAAGTTAAGCGAAGGTCTATTTAAGTTATTCTTTTGAGCACACGAAGCTTAACTGGGTGTGTGTGTGTGTATGAGAGAGAGAGAGAGAGAGAGAGAGAGAGAGAGAGAATCACGCCCAACATAGTAGTTGCACTGCAAAATAACTGTTAGGAGAGGGAGGAAAGTAAGAGGGAAGAAAGAGAATATGAACGGAGGTACATTAAAAGGAATGAAAGTGGTTGCAGCCGGGGGCCGAAGGGACGCTGCAAAGAACCTTAAGTAAAAACAAGGCGCGATCTGACCTCCAGCTTACTGGGGGGGGGGGGGGGGGGAAGTGCAAGATTTTCCTCTCATTCATAAGTCGTAAATATTATATTCCAGACGGTTAACGTAAATTAAAACGTACTAAAATCTACAGCAACAAAAATTAAAATAAATAAGCTATATTTCATTAGAATAATTTTTTCCTGTTTAACATACGCATTAATTATTTTTTGTATCTTTTCATTCTAATAAATAAATCATAAATATCATATCCTAAAATTCCTGTATCTTTAACTCAGCGCGAAACACCTTTTTTTCAGACCCTTTTAGGCTCTTCCATAGACCTTTCCTATCCTCCCAAACCAAGAACAACAACAAGCGCCTCAGTGGCGTGATCGGTATGCTCTGGGCCTGCTACCTCGGTGACCGCGAGTTCGATTCTCGGGCATTCCATTGAGGTGTGAGAGATGTGTATTTCTGGTGATAGAAGTTCATCACTCTCGACGTGGTTCGGAAGTCACATAAAGCCGTTGGTCCCGTGCTGAATAACCATACTGGTTCCATGCAACGTAAAAATACCAAACAAACAAACAACAACAAAGTAAGCGAAAACAGACCCAGAACAACAGCAACAACAACAATAAAAACAACAGCAATAAAACATCAGCGAAATGTCATTTAAAAATGAAAACAATCAAAACGCCTATAGTAATGAAAGCAGCTGCATTGAAGGACCATAAATATATCGCCCGCTCATCACTTCCTTCATTAGTTCCCCTACCAAGAGGAAAACCCGAAAAATCCAGCACCCCTTGAAAGGACCACTATGCAGAAAGAAAAGAATGGCCGTCACTCCATCAACCGAATGCGTCCAATTCATTTCGATTAAGAGTTAAAAAAATAATAAAGAAAATATATAAATAAATAAATAAATAAATAAATGAAAAGCAGAAAAAAATCCCGCTTTCCCATTCCATTAAGAAAAACAAAGTTTACGCTACCGACTCTATTAGGTAGAAGAAAAAGTGGGCGTTTCCACTGCATTAAGAATCAAGAAAGGAGATTAAAAGTTGAAAAACCGCTGTTCCTGCACGAAAATGAATGTTGCAAACAAGGAGGGAAAGAAAGAGAAGGAGAAGGGAAGAAATCCCCGCCGGTGAGGAAGGTCAATTACCCCAGCTTGACCAACCAGGTGCGAAAGTTATGACGAAAATTATGACACCCAGCCATGGTGCCAGAACCGCACGCGCGCGCTTTTTATACCTTCGCCCACCCAGCTTGCCCGGGGGGCGAGGCGCCGGAACAAAAGTCTTGAACGATAATAGCGAAAATCAAAGGGACTAATGCCGGGCTGACGTTTTTCCAGTATCCAAATTGCGGAGCGCCGCCGACAGAGGTTCCCTCCCTCCCTCCCTCCCTCCGGCGGCCAGCGGCGAATTTGAGCCGTGCGGCACCGGGCCGAAGAGGCCGTAATTGAAAGCGGCCTCTGCCCGGCCTGGCCAAAACGTCGCGAGGAAGTTATTTTCTGTTCTTAAGTGGCCATCCGTATCCGAGTGTAGTTACATTCCCCTCTCCCCTGCCCCCCCAAAATCCCCGGCAGCAAAGAAACCGTAAACATAAACGACAACCGAGCATATGTTATGAAGTGAGCAGTAAAGATGGTTCTGGCGCGCGTGCGTTTTGAGTTTTGACATGCCCGTCCGTACGGGGGCTTCCGGTGTGGGCACGGGCTGGTGCTAAATTACGGCTGGGCGATCTGGCCGCCCTCCCCTCCTCCCTCCCTCCTCCTCCTCCTCCTACCTCCTCCTCCTCCTCCTCCTCCATGAATTTCGTGGCCGATTTCGACGTGTGCCGATAACAGCGGTGTATACCAGTCAATACTCTCATGTCCCTCTTTTATGGAACGCCGCGGGGAAGGTACGGGATTGAGGTTGGCTGGCTGGATGGCTGAGCACGTCTTTTGCTTATAGGTTGGGAAATCCCTGCGTTCATGTTCGGTAAAAGTATGATAATAAAGGTAGTTTGTAAAACGCAAATTACTTGAATAAAATAATATATATATGCTTAAAAATCACAGTAGATGCACGCGACTTCATTATAGAAGTGGATACCAAAGAAAAATGGTAGGCAGAAGTTCAGTACCAAGCGCTTTCGCCTTCCACGCCTGAATAAAGGAGAAAGCGCTTGGTACTGAAATTCCATTCTGCTTATCATTTTCCAGTTGCATAAGCTTTTATATATATATATATATATATATATATATATATATATATATATATATATATATATATATATGTAGTCTATAAATGTAACCATCGGTTTACAATAGGTAACATTAGCTAATACTGTTTCCGTGGCAACTTTCCTTTCAAACTCATTTTTGTGTACGACATTATATATATAACACACACATATAGTATATATATATATATATATATATATATATATATATATATATATATATATATATATATATATATATAATCGTTCCATTTGAGAAAGATCTGGCTGAGTTTCAACAGAATAGAGCACAAAGCAGATATATACAACACAATAAAAACAATCTAGGAGGCCTACGCTATTACCTCGTTCTACTGACAAACTTATCTCCCTCCCCCACCACCCACAGCCATTCCCCCCCCCCCCCCCCCCCCCCCACCAAAAATACACTCGAGGTTTAAAAGCGCTAAAACCCCTTTTTGTCAGCTACTTTAAACAATTAAAAAATGCTTCGAAGTTTCTTCGGCGCAACCGAGTTTGCTGTACAACGTATAATCAAAGCTACCAAAAAACCAGATCTAGCTTTTTCGGTGGTCTCGGTGTATAATTCTGTATGAGCTTCAGCCCATGAAACTTCAACCACGACCCGATTGGCGGCTTGTCCTATATCGTTGTATGAAACTTGAAGCCAAGGCCAATGAAACTCTTAGCCGCAGCCCACGAAAATCAGTGGCCTATGTTGCTGGTAATTATAGCGCTGCCAGACGTACGATCTCAGTTAATGTTAACCCTAAATAAAATCTAAACTACGGAGGCTAGAGGGCTGCAATTTGGTAGGTTTGATGACTGGAGTGTGGATGATCAATATAGCGATTTGCAGCACTCTAGCCTCGTTGGTTTTTAAGATCTGAGGGCGGACAGAAAAAGTGCAGATGGACAGACAAGGCCATCTCAATAAGAAAACTAAAATACTCTTTTACTATTATTATTATTATTATTATTATTATTATTATTATTATTATTATTATTATTATTATTATTATTTCCTGAACTCTTTCACGCGAGACATACAGAACTCCGCCATAAACTTCACCACCTTACTATTTCCGCGACTCGATTTCATAAGCTTTCGTTCTGACTGCCCCCGCCCCCCCCCCCCCCACACCAAAAACCAACACCCCTATTTCGTCTGGCGGTTGAGTCAAGGGTCTTGCGCTCGGGAGTTGGGGGGGGGGAGGGGGGAGGGGGGGGGGGAGAGGGCCAAGGTGAGAGTCCCATTGTTCGGGAAATAGCCTTGTAAATTAGAATGTCACTTGGGTTCTGCAACGAGTCGTTGGCAGAATTTCCAATCAGCGCTTCATCTCGCGCTGGGACCCGGACTACTACTACTACTACTAACACTACTACTACTAGTGGTAGTAGTAGTAGTAGCTTGCTTGCATGCTTGCTTGGTCGCCCAATTCCTCTGGCGGCGCTGCTGCTGCTGCTGCTGCTCTGCAAATCAGTCCTCGGCATCTAGTGCAATGCCAGTCTGCTTCCGCAACACTTCTTCATAAATGGTCGTGAATACCTCGACGGAAAGAAGTGAAATTGTAGGTCTTTCCTAAATATATACATAATATTATTATTATATATATTATTATATGTTAACTGATTTCATAACTGCCCCAGACTTTTTTTATAAACAATTTAGGACATTATTATTATTATTATTATTATTATTATTATTATTATTATTATTATTATTATTATTATTATTATTATTATTATTATTGTTGTTGATGTTGTTGTTGTTGTTGTTGTTGTTGTTGTTGTTATTATTATTATTATTATTATTATTATTATTATTATTATTACATAATATATATTATTTTATATATATTATATATAGCTGATTTCATAACTGCCCAGACTTTTTTATAAACAAATTTTATTTAGGACATTATTTATTATTATTATTATTATTATTATTATTATTATTATTATTATTATTATTATTATTATTATTATTATTATTATTATTATTACTGCATGTATCCACTGAGGACATTAGAAAACAGGTGCATTAATAATAAAATAATAATAATAATAATAATAATAATAATAATAATAATAATAATAATAATAATAATAATAATAATAATAAAATAAAAGCCAAAACATCCTCCTTTCTGTATTCACCACCACTTAAGTGATTTTCCATATCGCCTGGCGAATTTGTATCTCAATTATTGTCTAATATGCAACGGGAAAACATCGGTGAATATATATATATAATATATATATATATATATATCTATATATATATATATAAATTTTATATATATATATCATATATATATTTTATATAACTACAAGGCTATCAGACACAAACCTATATAAAAGTGAATGGTTATAAGTACACACGTCACAAATGCACGTATATATGGATGTGTGCAAGCACGAGAGAGAGAGAGAGAGAGAGAGAGAGAGAGAGAGAGAGAGAGAGAGAGAGCTTTTATGTAACTATCAGACACACACGAAAGCATGTATATGATCGCCCACCAAACGAGAGAGAGAGAGAGAGAGAGAGAGAGAGAGAGAGAGAGAGAGAGAGAGAGAGAGAGGACAAATCACCAAGAATCGTGCAAATTCAGTAACCAATTCAAACGCTCCGGTGCTCAAGGAAATTGGAACTAATTGCTGTTGTGGTTGAGGACGGGGTTGAAATCGTGAAACACGGGAGGAAAATATGGCGGATGATTTGAAAAATGAACAACGACGACCCCAGAGGGAGTCGGACGTAAGAGTGAATATTCAGGGGGAGAGATTCTTCTAAGGATGGAGATGATAATGATGATGATTATAATGATATTAGTGACGAAGAGACGAGGGGCGCGGTGAAGCAGTAGACGATAGAACTGGAGAAGATAACGGGTTATTGCTGCAATAAATAAATAAATAAATTAAAAGTAAATAACAAATTAATAAAATTGGATAATAGATAATGGATTATTACTACAAAACGCAAAATAAAAACAAATCAGATAGTGGATTATTGCTACAAAAGAAAGACATTAGATATGGATTATTGCTAAAAAATTAAAAGATAAATAGATAATGGATTATTGCTACAAAAATAAATAAAAGATAGTGGACTATTGCTGTAATAAGCAAAACATAATAAATAAAGATAATTGATTATTGCTACAAAAAGGAAAAAAAGGATGGATTATTGCTACAAAAAGGAAAAACAGAATAATGGATTATTGATACAAAAAGAAAAAAATAAGATAATGGACTATTAATAAGAGAAAATGAGTTATTGCTACAGAAAGCAGAAAACAAGATAATGGATTATTGCTACGAAAAAAAAGATAATAGATTATTGCAATAAAAAGAAGTAAGAAGGCAATGGACTATTACTGTAATAAGCAAAAGATAAAAAAAAATAGGTGATGGGTTATTGCTACAAAATGAAAATTTAAAAAAAATCAGATAATGGATTATTTGCTAAAAAAAGAAAAAAAAAGGTAATGGATTCTTGCTACAAAAAGCAAAAAATAAAGATAATGAATTATTGCTGCAAGAAAATTAGATACGGGATTATTGCTGCAAAAAACATAAGAAATGTACTATTTCTGTAAAAAGCAAAAAAAAAAAAAAAAAAAAAAAAAGGATAATGTATTGCTACATAAAAACAAAATAAAAAAATCAGATAATGAATTATTGCTACCACAAGCAAAAAAAATAAGATAATCAATTATTGCTGTAATAAAAGAAAAGATAAGGGATTATTGCTACAAAAAGGGAAAAATAGGATAATGGATTATTGCTACATAAAGCAAAAACAAAAAAAAGACAATGGATTATTGCTATAAAAAGCAAAAAAGAAAGATAAAGCATTACTGCTACAAAAAGCACAAAAAACGAAGATAATGGATATTGCTACAGAAAAAAATGAATTGTTGCTACAAAAAGAGAAAAAAATTATAATGGATTATTGCTATAGAAAGAAAAAATGGATTATTGCAAAAAAAATCAATAACAAATTGAAGATATTGGATTATTGCTACAAACAGAAAAAATGAAGGTTCAGGGTAATGAGAGAGAGAGAGAGAGAGAGAGAGAGAGAGAGAGAGAGAGAGAGAGATAGATTACATCTAGTTCTCTGGTCTGCAGGTTTTTAAACATTCTAACAAGTGACAATGAAATAAGATGAATATAATATTTCAAGTCTTTAAACTTACGTTGATTTACAGAGAGAGAGAGAGAGAGAGAGAGAGAGAGAGAGAGAGAGAGATTACATCTAATTCTCTAGTCTGCAGGCTTTTCATAAGATGCATATAACATTTCAAGTCTTTTAAACTGATATGGAAAAGCATTACGTTGATTTACAGAGAGAGAGAGAGAGAGAGAGAGAGAGAGAGAGAGAGAGAGAGAGAGAGAGAGAAATTACATCTAATTCTCTAGTCTGCAGGTTTTTCATAAGATGCATATAACATTTCAAGTCTTCTAAACTGATATGGAAAAGCATTACGTTTGATTTACAGGAGAGAGAGAGAGAGAGAGAGAGAGAGAGAGAGAGAGAGAGAGAGAGAGAGAGAGAGAGAGAGGAAATTGTGCCTACTCCGTCACTCGCCAAAGGAACCTCCAGACCATCTGACATCCCTTTTTATCGCCTGCCATGGCTCATTTTTCCTTCTGAATCATACCGCGGCACCGTAATGAGGTGGAACGCTTATCGTGCCATCGCGCTGCCTCCCTAAACACGGGGGAATATTCGGGAAATATTCATCACAAGCATTTACGCTTTCCTGCAGATCTCCACGATTGAAAAATGAAAGATGGCGATCGTCCATCACCACGACGTAATATTTTATCGTTATAGAACGAAGCGCAGCCGTAAATCAATGTGTAGAAGAGGACCTCCGTGTTTTGATCATTCCGTTACGCTTGATTAACACCGGGGGGTCTCGAGGGCGAATGATTCTGGGTTAATTTCCCCGAGGGCGGACGTATATTGGTGTCAAATGGTTGCAACTGTGATTTGAGGCCGGTTGCGTGTTTTCATTAATATCTTTTGTTTTTTATGAAATGTCGCATTTCCCAAGTAATTATTATTTGCAATTCGTGGAAGAGTTTGGGAGAGGAATCATGGAAAGATTACTAGATAACGAGTGAATGAGACGATGGAAAGGAAGGTACTACTCCAATGGCAAAACCAAGAGCGATTTATTTGGGGTCAGGATGCATTGCAAATAAAGATTATATTTGTGAATATTTACGCTCATAAAAAAAAATGGTGTTTATGTAAGAGTATATGTGTGCATATGCATGCACTAATGATAAAGTTACTGATTCGATTTCCAGCATACCTACTTTTTTTTAAATGGACGATTTCGGCTAAATTCGCAACCTAAAAAAAAAAAAAAATTGGACGATTTCGACCAAATTCGCAAAACTAAATTAAAAAATAAATGGACGATATCTACCAAATCCGCAAACCTATATTTTAAAAAAATTGGACGATTTCGACCAAATTCGCAAACCTAAATAAAAAAAAGGACGATTTCGGCTAAATTCTCAAACCTAAATAAAAAAAAAAAATTGGAAGATTTCGACCAAATTCGCAAACTTAAAAAAAAAGGACGATTTCGGCTGAATTTGCAAACCTAAATAAATAAATAAATAAAAAAAAAAGAATTGGACGATTTCGACCAAATTCGCAAACCTAATTTTTTTTTAGATGGACGATTTCGACCAAATTCGTAAAAACCGAAAGGTCACGCCATCTTCGATTTACCATATTTCATCTCGGGGCCCCAAAAATCCCATGGCTGAAACTAAAAATCTCATTTTTGACAAATAGAATCCGAATTTCTTGCCAATTGGATCTGGAGGGGGTCAAAGGGGAACGGGGGGTGGTGGGGTTGGGGTGGGGTTAGGAATAGACAGGTGCCAATGGGGAGAGGGGGTTGGGGGAGGAGAAGAATATGCTGTATTTTGCCTCTCCTGTCCAACGCTAAAAGCCACTGGCTGGCATCGGGCCAAAATTAACTCCCTTTTTTTTTTTTTTTTTTTTTTTTGTTTTTTTTTTTTTTTTTTTTTTTTTGTGGGCCCCCCTATATTCGGGACCCACGCCCCCCCACCACCTTATGCCGCGGGGGTTGGGGGCTGGGTTCTAAACCCTCTTCTTTTAAATAAGTTTGTAGGTCATTTCAATTGCTGAACTTAGGAGGGATTTCTTTCACTTACGCTCCAACGTAGTTTTCAGTTTTAGTAAAAACAAAAAAATTCTCGAAGGCCATTTTCCTGAGTTCCATCTCTCTCTCTTTACACATACACTAACACATGCATACACACATACACAAGCCCACACAAGAATAAACACATAGCTTTAGATACACATAGAGATACGCGTTCCCTACTACATTTAAATATATTAATCTTGCAAAGTGCGTATCAAAATGGCGTTTTTTGACGGATGACTTAAAATTTAGCATACGTACACTGCGGATTTCAGCCCAATCAAAGCTCCGGACTTATCTATAACCTGCAACAGTTCTAACTGAAAATAAGTCAGCTTCACGGGTGCAAAACTAACTGTAGGACATTGAGGGCATATAAGGTCATTTGCACTAAGTGCATTTTTGCAGAGCCTGCCTCTGAATGATTTTTGCAGAGCCTGCCTCTGAATGATTTTTGCAGAGCCTGCCTCTGAATGATTTTTGCAGAGCCTGTCTCTACGAAGCGTCACCAATTCTATTTCGACAGCTTTTCTTTGGAGCCACCGCGTATTGTCTTTGAAAAATATAGAATCCCCCCATAAGAAGACTGAACGATGGAGACATACAGAAGAGAACTATATAAATCTATCTAAAATTTTAATATGCGATAGGATCTACTCTTGTTTTGCCCGGGTGATAGCAGGGGAGGCATGACACAGCCACCCCACCCCTGGTGATGGCGGGGTAGGTAGGTCAATGGGAGGGTAGGGGAGACATCTGCCCACCTCAAACAAACCTGTTTGTCCTCCCTGGGTGACAGTAGGGGAGGTATGACAAAGCCACCCATCCCCACAAACTGGTTTACCTGCCCCTGGTGGTGGCGGGGTAGGTAGATGAACAGTAGGGTAGGGGAGACATCCACCCTCCTCAAGCAAACCTGTTTGCCTGCCCCGGTGGCGGCAGGGTAGGTAGGTGAATGGAAGGGTAGGGGAAACATCCACCCTCCTCAAGCAAACCTGTTTGTCCATCCCAGGTGGGGGCGGTGTAAGTAGAGGATCGGGAGGGCAGGGGAGACAGCAACCCAGGGTTCCAGCATGCGTAAGCACGTACCTACAAGCTTGACTATTATCTAGCTTTCTCAAATAAAGATACTCTCCTTTCACCACAATTGCACTAGCGCTTCGAAATCATTATAGGAGACCATTATCTTCCGAAGCAGATTACCCAACGGGCACAGCAATCTCAAATTTCCCAAAGCCAAACTCCAATCAATGCTGTTGTAACTTTTCAGTTTGCGTCCATCAGGTACACTTTGTCGGAACATTTTTCAGTTCTAAACATGGCTTTACATGTCCAGGGAAAGAGGCCGTCATTCTGTTACACTTCATTTTTCGTTCCGTATTTAGTCCTCTCTATTTACGTTCTCACACTTGCACTGGAGGTCCCTTGTCAATCAGCCGGGGAAGGAAATTCCCGAAATGTATGCTAATATTGCACCAGCCCCGGTTTTTATGCCATGACCTTAGGTTAGGTTAGGATTCCAATCCTGGCTTTTTGCCATCCCCCTGGATTAGGTTAGGTTACCAGCCCTGGTTTTTCTGCTATGCCCCTAATTTAGGTTAGGTTAGGTTATCAGCCCTGGTTTTTCTGCTATGCCCCTAATTTAGGTTAGGTTAGGTTATCAGCCCTGGTTTTTCTGCTATGCCCCTAATTTAGGTTAGGTTAGGTTACCAGCCCTGGTTTTTCTGCCATGCCCCTAATTTAGGTTAGGTTAGGTTATCAGCCCTGGTTTTTCTGCCATGCCCCTAATTTAGGTTAGGTTAGGTTACCAGCCCCGGTTTTTTTGCCATCCCCCTAGGTTAGGTTAGGCTACCAGCCCCTGTTCTTCTGCCATGCCCCTAGGTTAGGTTAGGTTAGGTTACCAACCCTGGTTTTCTTGCCATCCCCTAGGTTAGGTTAGGTTAGGTCAGATTAAAATGGTGCCTCCATCGTAATTTGAGTGTGGGAAACATAATGAGATTATTTTCAGGAAAATTCTATGGAAAGTTTTTAAGATATGGCGTCCTGCTTTTTTTCAAGGAAAGGTTCCGGTACTCGGTTACATCTTGAGGAAAATGCATCCGGGAAAATAATGGAGTTCCTCAAGCAAAATTTATGCACCTTGACAATGTTCATAACTTGATTATACTTATACAATATTCTAGCATCTCTTCTACTTGCTATGGAACGAAGGTCATTAAAAGGTGCAATACATTACTACTCTAATGCTATTCTCCTTACATTTTAATACATTGTATGCATTTGTGAATGTATGAATTACTTTTTTTAATAAGTGGTATCTCTTCTTTCTTACTACTTCCTATTGAACACCATATTCTTTGGAAGCTTGAATTTCAAGTCAATGGCATGGCCACTGTGGTGGTCATCTTCCATATGAATAGGTTTCATCTTCTCAAAAATAATAATAATAATAATAATAATAATAATAATAATAATAATAATAATAATAATATTATATTATTATTATTATTATTATTATTATTATTATTATTATTATTATTATTATTATTATTATTATTATTATTATTATTATTTAAACTGAAATACTCAATTACACTTCTGTTAGTATACAGAACACTCTCCTTCATCTCGGCTAAGCTTATAATATATTCTTACTCTTTTTGTACTCGGTTTATATGAGGGCTCATCAACCCCTCTTTCCAGCTAATCCCCAATGTAATATATATATATACCACCATCCTGTGTCAATATTAACTTAGCGCAGGATAATTAGAAATTAAGATTACTTCCTCATCAGGGATCTCTGTCATAAATTTAGTCCTCATGAGAGATTCCTGTCATACATTTAGTCCTCATGAGAGATTTCTGTCATAAATTTAGTCCTCGCGAGGGATTTCTGTCATAACTCTAGTCCTCATGAGAGGTTTCCGTCACAAATTTAGTCCTTATGAGGGATCTCTGTCATAAATCTGATTGTCATGGGGATTTCCGTCACAAATTTAGTTCCCTGCTATCAACTCAATTTAGACATGATACTGAGCTAACAATCTGTAACCTTGTTTTTTTTTTTTTTCTAAAGACAACTGCTAGATTTGTATTAATCTCCATGATCCTGAATTCGGGTCTTCAACTATCCTGGTGGAGAACGAACTATATATATATATATATATATATATATATATATATATATATATAATATATATATACATATATATATATATATATATATATATATCTATATATATATATACATATATATATACCTATATATATTTATATTATATATATATATATATATATATAATATATATATATATATATATACTATATATAGATATATATATATATATCTACATATATATATATATATATATATCATGCATCCAATGACATTTAACTCTTTAAAAAATCAGCGAGAGTTTAAAATATATTGGCGATGAACTAAACGAACTTGTTAGTTAAACTCATAAAAACTGAGAGGGATATTATAACAATGCAACAGGTGATAGCCAACGTACTCTGCGAAATGACGAAAAAAAAATTAAATCACTACAGAAATCCTGTTAATTAAAACGCAGAAAGAATCTAATTTCCCTAAATACATGAGGAACACTCATCCGGTAACGCCACGTTCCCTTTAAAGCCCCAAATAACAGAGCAGGAAAGAGCAGAACATTGTGGCTAATGCCAGCAACTTTAACACCGTGAATTCTTTGTTTTCCGTATACACGGAGGGGAACAAAGGAAAAAAATGAGCGCAGAAGTGTCCGTGGGACAAAATCAAAATGGAATTTGATTGGCAAAGGACGACAACGCTCGAGTGATTGCCGGTTTAAGTGCAAAGACGATTCGCTTTCCAATCTTCGGTTGTCATCTAAAATGGCGTGTTCGTCGTGGGAGCTTCTAGAGACCTAATTATGTATGGGTCTGGAAGTGACGGTGGTGGGGAAGAAGGAGGGGTGCTGCCCCTCCTTTCTCTCTCTCTCTCTCTCTCTCTCTCTCTCTCTCTCTCTCTTCCTTCCGCATTGTATTCTTGCATGCCATAGTTTTTTTTGACTCCTTGATTCTCATGTCTATCTATTTTCTCTGTTTCCTCCTCCTCCTCCTCCTCCTCCTCCTCGTTCTTCTTCTTCTTCTTCTTCTTCTCTCTATTTCCCTACCCAGTCTCTTGGGCCTGGGGGTTACAAAGGGGATAATCGCGGGCGGCTTAATTAGCTTGCAATTCGAGATTAGAAGTCGAACTCAGCAGTCGATCACCTCTAATTGAAGATAATTGTATCCTTGGGAGGCCTACTCGGGGATATATGCATATGAGACCTATTTGATTTTCCTCATTCTCCCCCCCGCCCCAACCCCCCCCTAAAAGGGTCTTTCAGGGGACGTGGTCATGTCGCGGTGCTCTGAGAAGGGCAGACCTTCTGGCGACCGAAAATGATTAATTTCGGTTGCGAATTCGATGAATGCGAAGAAACAGGAATTCGATGAACGCGAAGAAACGGGAATTCGATGAACGCGAAGAAATGGGAATTCGATGAACGCAAAGAAACAGGAATTCGATGAACGCGAAGAAATGGGAATTCGATAAATGCAAAGAAATGGGAATTCGCCTAACGCAAAGAAACTGGAATTCGATGAACGCGAAGAAACAGGAATTAAACGATAGCAAAGAATCGGAAATTCAACGAATGCGAAGAAACAGGAATGAAACAAACAAGGTGTGATCCAACCTCCAGCTGATTCGGGATGCGTGCAATATTTTCCCCCTTGCGTGTAAGTTGTGAACATTACATTCCTAACTTAGCGTGAATTAAAACGTGCTAAAATCTAGGGTCAAATAGCGCGTTGTTTCGCCGACGAAAATCAAAATTAATATGCTATGTTCTTTCATAAATAAATGTTCTCTACTGTTTAACATGCACATGATCTATTTTTCACATTTTCATTCTAAGAAAATAAATCACAGATATCCTATCGTAAAATTCAAGTATCTTTAATCAACGCAAAACACCTTTTTCAGATCCTTTTAGGCTTTTCCGAAGGCTTACTCCCTGATTAAGCAAAAATCTATATTCTATTCGGTTGCCATAACATGAACGCAATAATAGCCTACGTACTTGCATCAGTTGCGTCCAAGTGCGTATTTCAGAAAATAATGAAAATTAAATATATGAAAAAGACACACATGGATAACATGAATAATAATAATGTGCTTGAATTGCTTGCATACAAATACGTATTTTAGAAAATAAATAAATATACTATACATACATCCATATATATATATATATATATATATATATATATATATATATATATATATATATATATATATATATATATATATAAGACAAATACGAATATATACGAATAATAATAAAGTATGTCTGTAATCAGTTGTGTACAAATACGTATTTTAGAAAAAAAAAAGACAAATATGAATGTAACGCACGAATGATAATTATAAAGCATGTGCTTGAATCGCTTGCGTACAAATCAGTATTTTAGAGAAGTCTAAAAAAAAATATATAAAAGATTTAAATGTCCTATTTGCTTCTCATACAGAAAATGCAGTAATAGCCTACGTACTTATATCGGTTGCGTAGAAATGAGTATTTCAGAAAATAATAAAACCAATATAAAAAAAGACAAATAATAATAATATTAACAAAAAGCGTTGCTCCTGTCTGACTGAACCTTTGTAACCTTACGCCGGGTATATATCTGGCAGACATCGGAGGAATTTCGACGCCGGAGGAATGTTGCAATGCTGCTGCTGCCCTGATGAAGCTAATAATGCTGGAATGAAGCACAGCTTTTGTTTGAAAAGGAGGCGGAGAGAGAGAGAGAGAGAGAGAGAGAGAGAGAGAGAGAGAGAGAGAGAGAGAGAGAGCCAACACAAAATTTATTGGTATAAGATCTCTTGGTTAAGAAGAACAATTCCTTTTAACTTAAGCACTGCTGTTCCAATAATCTCAGATATTCCAATAATCTTCCAGGTAACTTGTGGAGACTTCTAAAGGAACAATAACAAAGAAACCAACGTTCAAGTCCTGCACTTTTTCGAAAGAGAATGCCACTTATCACTAGTTATTAAATCCCAGAGACCTGCCTCTTCTTTAGAGTGCCAATTTAGTCGGCATATTTGTAATTCTAAATGTTTTCAGGTCATACTAATGCAACAGTGCAAAATGATATAATACACGAAGACATTCAAAAGGAATTTTTTTGCAATATCAGTTTGAATGTGACGACAACATCTGACGCTGGCATTTATAAGATAAGAATTCAATGAGGAATAGCTCATTTTCAAGTACAATTTTGGTTTACATACGAATAATATTAATTATTATTATCATCAATCAGTAGATGGAACCTCTTTATATGGAACAAGCCCACCAAAGGTGCCACTGACTTGAAATTCAAGCTTCCAAAGAATATTACGGTGTTCATTAGGAAGAAGTAAGAGGAAGCAAAGGGATATGCAGAGAGAAATCCCACTTATCAAAAAAGAAAATATAATTTAATAAATGAATAAATAGGTAAAAATGTATTAAAATCAGGGTTGGTGATTTATTTTAATTATAAAAAAAAACAGTGATTTATTTTATTTTTTGATTTATTTAACTTATTTGGTAATTTTGATTTGTTATATATTTTTTCAATCTTTTTTTCCCTCAAAATGTATATCATGACTGAATTACTATTGATTTATCTTTTAGGTTTCCAGTTCTGGCCTAAAGTATGTACTTGCAATTTTTTTTACATAAAAATAAATAGATGCAGCACAGTTATGCTTAAGTTTTCATTAACCTCAAAACCATATTTTTCAATGTGTTTGCTTTCAAATTGAAAAAATAAAAGCATAAAAAAATAATGATTTTTAAAAAATTAAATAATAAATGATTTAATCATTGCCAACCCTGAATAAAATGCATGGAGAATAGTACGTATGAAGGAAGCCATGCATAGGAACCTTCGCTTTCGCTTCAGGAGTTCCAACAGCAAGATAATTTTGAGTCGTACTGGTGGTCCTACTAGATTTTGGATGGTTCCTTCATAACGTGATCAGGCTAACCCAGAATTGACTGAAACGAGCTAAAATAGTCTGGTCCTCTGAACCTACGTGCGTTTGAAACGTACAATAAAATAAAAATCACTTTTTACACGAAAGTTCAACATATTCGGCGATTTAGCACTAACGACCTCATCCGAACTGTAAAAGGAAATTACACTGAGCGCAGAGAACTAAAGCAGCAGTACTAATAGAAAGAGAACATTTGTTTCCCAAAGAATATTAAGCGGGCGAGTTCGGAATATAAACAACTTTATGCGTGAGTGCACGCGCGTGCTCTCTCACACACACATATGTAATTATATAAATATATATAACTAAAGGAGCCCATAAAAACACCAAAATGTAGAAAGTAAATACTATATTTGGTCTCTAAAATATAGTATTTATTTTCTACATTTTGTTGTTTTTATGGGCTCCTTTCATTAGATGGAATTCTGTTTTCACAGACTATATTTCACATTCACACACACACACACACACACACACACACACACACACACACACACACACACACACACACATATATATAATAATATATATATATGTTTCTAAGATAATTTATATATATATATATATATATAGATATTATAATATTTAGGATTTATAATATATATATATATATATATATATATATATATATATATTGTGAGGTTCTTAAAGAGAGTAACTGGGGATACTAGCCCTCAAATCCTATCCGTTTTTTCCAAAACCATTAGAAAAAGAATGAATAAATATATTGCACTGCGCCAAATCCCATCACGTTTCTGGCGAGGTGGTAACAGCGAAGTCATCTTCATGCTTAGTAAGAGTTCTACGTTCATAAGGTTCTCATTACTCCCCACCAACCTATTGTTATAACCTTACCTCAACTTGCTAAAGTAGTTTTGTATGACTTCGCCGTGTCATCTATACTTGAATCATGTCATATGCTTTACAATTCAGTAGTTCACAAACTTTTTTTTTTTTTGCCATGTCCCACCTTAATCACCTCTATAAAGTCCTGATGCCGCCCATGGTGATATATAATTCTTACATATTCACGTGGAGGAAGCCTAAAAGGCCACCAACTCGGTTTAAACTATCTCGAATTGGCGCCCCCCTCCCCCCTTTAAAATCAGATTACACCTTGGTGGGGCGTTTACACCAACGTTGGGAGCCACTGCTCTGCATACCTACCAACTAAAATCTTTTCCTGATTTAGCCCAAAAAATCTTCAAAAAAACAAACACTTGAGTCATACATCCCTCTTCTGAAGAACACCTGCCTTCACCTGCAGGGATAATTGCCACTTAGATTATCCTTCGCTACTATTCAGAAACTCACCTCATCCTACTCAACGCTCACTAATCAGCTCTTCCCCTCTTTCATCTACACTGAACACTCCTCCAAAACACCGAGGTGCTGACTGCAATCTCCTCCAAATATTCTCTTCTCTGATCAGGGCCTCTCTCTCATTCAACAATATTTTTTTTCTGTAATTTTCTCCCGGTAGGTAAAAATATTTTTCTGGGATGAATGTTCATAATTTCTCAATCCATGGGTTTGGGAAACAATGAGATTATTTTCAAGAAAATTCTACGGTTAGTTTTTAAGATATGGCATATCTATGGAAGAGCCTAAAAAGGTCTGAAAAATGTGTTTTGCGTCGAGTATAAGATGCAGGAATTTTAGGACCGGATATTTATGATTTATTTATTGGAATGAAAATGAAAAAAAATAAATGATGAGCACGTTAAACAGAACAGAGCAATAATTTCTAATAAAATATAGCGCATCTATTTTAATTTTCGTTGGGGATATAAGGCTCTATTTGACCATAGATTTTAGCATGTTTTACGTCAAAAGTTAGGAATATAATGTTTACAACTTATGCGTGAGGGAAAAATCTTGGAGGTCGGATCACGCCTTGTTTTAGAAATGGCGTACTTTTTTTTTTTCCTAGAAAGATCCTGTTACTCAGTTATGTCTCGGAAAACGTTAAACTGCCAAGGGCAGGAAGCAAAAGAGTATGCTAGCATAGAAAGAAAATACACCATGTCAACACTTAAGTAAACATTTTCTCACACAACACTTTTGCACCTGCATCTACTTTCATTCCCTCATCACTCCAGTCATAAAGATATTCAACGCCCATTTATATACATCACAGGCTCAAGACCAGACTTCACACCAAAGCAACCACTCACACATCAACATAAACATCATAAAACCAGTTTTGCTCTGTCATAAAAAATTTTTCAACCGCGCTCTCAAATGGTCTGCGAAACCATATATACACTCTCCACGAAACCAACGCAGCCTTTCCATCGATTTGATACCTATTGCTGATGCATTTACAAAGCGCAAAAACGACTGACCACACCAACTAAATAGTCCAATCTGTTGCAGCAGCGCCGACACGTAATGAACGACTGAAATATGCCTGTCAAAACCACCCGCGTTCTATTAACGGCCGATGATTAGAGCTTCGCAACCTTTGATCTGAATTGATGAAGAGGGAGGAGGCATCAAGAGCGAACCGCGAACCTGACTCTGGTTGAAAGGGTGGAAAAATACACTCTATACTTACCGTTTCACCTGACGGGCTTCAACAAAGGGGGAACTATGGCGGTTAATTATATTATTCGTCGGGTACGAACACAGACGATGATCCAGGAAGTAGTATGTACTACAGTAGATTCACATCAGCCGTGCATTTGATATCTTGGCCAGTCCTTTACGACGCTCCTAATTGGCTGTTGATAAGCCAATCACACGGCTGGAATCTCTCAGTCCCACTCTCGAGAGCTCATATAGGCAGGATGTATGTTCCACCTCTTCTGAGGGATGCTTTTAAAAGATGTATCCCTCAAGAGAGGTGGAGCATAGATCCTACCCATGTGAACTCTCTCGAGAGACTGAGAGTTTCCAGCCCTGTCATTGGCTTATCAACAGCCAATCAGGAGCGTCGTAAGGGACTGCAGGCCTAAACATCAAATGCACGGTTGATGTGAATCTACTATAGTATGCAGATCGTGAGTTAGAGACCACAGCTGTCGTTCTCACATTGTACTGCGTCTGGACGGGTGACCCCTAAGTAATGACAGACGATGTCAGTACACTAAGCCCCTTGAACACGCACGATGCAGGCGTGGTGGGGCTGGCAACCGCACCCCATAAGTGATCTTATTTTCTGAGTTTTGCCCTTTACTTCACTATCTGACTACAAGCAAACATTGTAAAACATCTTCATTGTCATTTGAGATAATGAATCAAACTTTTTTTTCTACTAATGAGTGAATAAATAACAATATATATTTTATATGCGATATATAACATATATAAATATATATATATATATATATATATATATATATAACTATAAGTACGAACATTATATTATATATATATATATATATATATATATATATATATATATATATATAT
>NC_061088.1:84974918-84999918 GCF_015104395.2 Macrobrachium nipponense | reverse complement strand
GACGTGACGTTGATTGATAAAGTCAAGAAGAAAGTATCACTCATTGATGTCGCAATACCATGGGACACCATAGTTGAAGAGAAAGAGAGGGAAAAAATGGATAAGTATCAAGATCTGAAAATAGAAATAAGAAGGATATGGGATATGCCAGTGGATATTGTACCCATAATCATAGGAGCACTAGGCACAATCCCAAGATCCCTGAAAAGGAATCTAGAAAAACTTGAGGCTGAAGTAGCTCCAGGACTCATGCAGAAGAGTGTGATCCTAGAAACGGCGCACGGAACCCCACAATATAAATACCACCCAGTCGAATTGGAGGATTGTGATAGAGAGAAAAAAAAAATAAAAAAATAAAATAAAATAATAATAATAATATGAAATACAACATTTGGTGAGCTTATTCCATATGAATATGGTTCGTCTTCTGAATAATAATAATATAATAATAATAAAAATAAGTAATAACATGGGCCCCAGTCCGCGAATGCAGCGGCGCCTACGTAGGTATTACTACCATGCGACTGTCGAAGAGACTCTCGTGCCACGCCCAAGAGGGGGCTATAAAGAATCACGCCCCTGATGCCCGTCGGTTGCGCCTGCTGGAGGCGCTACTCATCCAGCAAATAAAACCTAATCTGAATACGACGCAGGAAGAATTTCTCCTCCCTACGAGTATGAGAAGACCTGCCACCAACAATGACACCACCGATCATGACAACTCTATGGATGACAACGCCCCCGAACGGAGAGGTACTACTCCTGACAGCCAGATGGAAATCAAAGTAGCCGTGACGTCCCACAGCGTAGCGCAAATAACGCCCCATCAAATGTTACAGCGCCGCTTAGGAGGTCCAGGCGGCTGCAGGATAATGCTGCAACGCAACCATCGGCCCGAAGAAAGTGGCTTGAGACCTGGCTCAGGCAGCCAATGAAAACAAGACTCACCGCCCACCAGCCAATAGGAGACAAGCATGGGCAGACCCCTGCTGTCAGCCACAGATATAAGGAGGACGGACACCGCACCAAGATCAGTCCACCCTCAGCTTCCCAGCCCGAGGATGTCTGGCAGCTCCAGACGAAAGCTCGCTTTAAAGAAGAGAGAGAGAGAGAGAGGAGAGAGAGAGAGAGAGAGAGATGACAGAGAGAGAAAATCGTTAATGACTTTGATGACTATGGTATCATAGTTTATCTGTAAAATTCAAATATATACACCTATTTTGACCCTGTATTTTTACCATGACCTCTATAGGCGCTCTACTAGCCTGTTTAAGTAGCACGGAAAAAGCCGCTATTCGCAAAATAGAGAAGAATCTCTACAAGTGTAACGCTGCTGAAGTAGCCATTACTTTTAATAAAGTATGCTTGAGAGAGGGTCTGCTTCCTAAGTACAATAATAATAATAATAATAATAATAATAATAATAATAATAATAATAATAATAATAATAATAATAATAATATAAAACACAAAATACGGTGAGCTTATTTCACATGAATAGGGTTCGTCTTCTGAATGATAATATATTATATATAATAATTATAAAAACATGAACGAAACGCATAAAATTTATAACTGGGGCTTTTTCGACAATATTACCGACGTCCTCTCTCCCCTCAACCACTCAGCACCCGTCAGGCACCATTATCTCACCTTCAATTGGCCGGAATATAGAACAGAAATTAACTGTCCTGAAAAAAAAAAGAATAAAAAATTCATTTCCACTTAACAGCGGAACTCGGCAGTTTATATAAAGAGGCGCGGCTGTGTAGGATATTGAAAGGGCTGGTTTAAATGTACAGTGTATTATGTATACATACATACATATGTATATATAACATACACATTATATATCTAATACAGAGTTATATTTCGTATACAGATGTTCCCCTCAGCTGACAGGTCATGAATTAAGAGACACAGAATAGTGGCGTTCATACAGCGGAAGGGATGTGTGTGTGTGGTGAATAAACATACACACACAGACACAGACACACACACACACACACACACACACACACATATATATATATATATAAGTTATTATATATATATATATATATCTATATATATACATGTGTGTCTGAATATTAAGCAATGCCAACATTATACAATGAGTTCGGTACAAAATCTAAGCGACCATCCACCAAGAATTCGCGTAAAAATCCATAGATTTGCTTAGATATTTTCCCGTCCCAGTGAAGTAACTATTGAACATTCACAAAAATGAATAACAGAAAGGCTGCTACACCCCAGTTATCATTACCATTATATTATATTATATTATTTCAGTAGATGAAACCTATACCAGCAGACCAGTTTGAGGTGCCAGACGCATGATCTTGGCTAACTTTAACCTTAAATAAGATAAAAACTACTAAGGCTAGAGGGCTGCAATTTGGTATGTTTGATGATTGGAG
Source organism: Macrobrachium nipponense (assembly GCF_015104395.2). Taxonomy (NCBI): domain Eukaryota; kingdom Metazoa; phylum Arthropoda; class Malacostraca; order Decapoda; family Palaemonidae; genus Macrobrachium; species Macrobrachium nipponense. The sequence continues at coordinate 84,997,498 of NC_061088.1, read as the reverse complement.
GGTGGGTGATCTACATACCAATTTGCAGCCCTCTAGCCTCGGTAGGCGTTAAGATCTGAGGGCGGAGAGAAAAAGTGCGGACGGACAGACAACTAGCCATCTCGATAGTTTTCTTTTACAGAGAACTAAAACTTACTTAAAATAGTAGATTTTTTTTAAAAATAATAACTTGTTTTTATCCCGACAACAACAACAGCATCAACAACAAAACGATATTTTCGAAAGAAAAAATGTGAAATTTTTTTATTATAAATCTTGCATATAATGCAAAATTCGTGAGAGCATTTTGCAAGTTTTCCCTCTCGAGATAGATTAGTATTTTCGCAACAGATTCATTTCTGAAAATGCGAGATTAAAAAAAAAGGAAAAAAAAATCCAAATCTCTAAAATGAGAAAAGTCACATTAATATAACCCAAATTTTTCACAGGCCTAAAAGATGAGAGAGAATTCGCAAGGTATTTTATTTTTTATCTAGTCGGAAAAGAACCCAGAAATGTAAGTGTCTCTGATCTACAAAGGAATATAATTCACTAACGAAAGCTCATATTTCTCCTTTTTCCGTCCGCCCTCAGATCTTAAAAATCACCGAGGCTAGAGGGCTGCAAATTGGTATGTTGATCGTCCACCCTCCAATCAGCAAACATACCAAATGGGAGTCCTCTAGCCTCAGTAGGTTTGATTTTATTCAAGTTTAAAGTTAACCACGATCGTGCTTCTGGCAATGCAACGACACAGGCCACCACAGCTGGCTGAGTGGCTTCATGGGCGTGGCTCATACAGCGTTGCAAACTATACAGAAAAGTTGCATTTTTTACTTGTTTTGATATGAAATTCAGTGTTTTCGAGAATACATTAGATATCTTTATCTCCCTTTTTATATCTTTACTTGGCCCGTAAATCTATTAATACCTCCTTTCCATTCTGACATCAACGGATTTTTGAAATTAACATTTTCGCAAAGCGGAGGGATTAATTGATTGACAGATGGATTTATAAAATTTACTAGGTCTTAAGGACGGAGGGCCGGAACCCATCAGGATTATTCAGCGCCCTAATGAAGATGAAATATATAAATTAGTATCATAAATTATGAATAAATGAATGATATAACAGTGTTGAGGCAGAGAATGGGGGAAGAGGGATGGAGCAACAACAGAAAAAGAAGAAGAAATTTGTGAATGAAAAAAAAAAAAAAAATTCCCCAAAATATTTCAAACTAAAACTATAGTTCTTCCAGCATATTAGTGATCTCTCCATTTCTTGGCGTGAAAACCTACCATCTTTTAGTATTCCCTACTTGTTCCATCTCTTCGATATTAATACACCCTTTGAGAGAGAGAGAGAGAGAGAGAGAGAGAGAGAGAGAGAGAGAGAGAGCAAAGAAACGAAAATATAGAGAGCGTGAGAGAGCGTAATCCATTCTAAAGTCTGGGCCATTACACAAGGCGCCCTGATATCTTCCAGGCGACGCTCAAGACCTCATTCCAGGCAGCATGCTTGATTCCACACCGAACCCCCAACCTCCCAACCCTCCCCTACCGCCGAGGAGAAGAGGAGGAGGAGGAGGAGGAGGAGGAGGAGGAGGAGGAGGGAGGATGGAACTGAGGAGTAGGAGGAGGAAATTGAGGAGGAAATTGATGAACTGAGGAGTAGGAAGAGGGAAACTGAGGAAAGGGGGTGGTAGGGGGGGTTAGGAGGAAACTGAGGATGAAGATGGAACATAGGAGTAAGAAGAGGAAACTGAGGAAAGGGAGGAGGAGGAGGAGGAGGAGGAGGAGGAAGAGGAAACTGAGGAAAAGGGGGAGGAGGAGGTGGAAATTGAAGAGGAGGAGGAGAAGGAGGGAGGAGGAAATTGAGGATGAGGATGGAACTGAGGAGTAGGAAGGAGGAGGAGTGGTAGGAGGAGGAGGAGGAGGAGGAGGGGAGGAGGAAAGGGGGGTAAGGAGGAGGACAGAATGTGAAAAGAGGAAGGGTGGGGGGGAGGGGGAGGATGGGAAAAGGGATGGAGGCAAGAACTAGAGACCAATTTTTAAGAATAAATGATAAAAACGTAAATAAAAATGTCAATATGAAACTTTTAAAAAAGTGACGACTATAAATATCGATGTGAAATTACGGTAAAAACAAAAGAAAGAATTTAAATATATTATTATTATTATTATTATATTATTATTATTATTATTATTATTATTATTATTATTATTATTATTATTATTATTATTATTGTCCAGGACAGCCTCCTCAGGAGGACGGAAACACGAGGAATATCGTCTGAAACAAATAAGAATCATCATATCAATTACTGTCGGCCGTGGGGCGCCCTCCGAAGCACATTTCCTCGAGAAAGGCGTCGGCGAGGATATATCGCCGCCCCACAAAAATTAGATACGTTCCTGTCCGCCCTGGAATTCTGCTGGAACGGAACTTTTGCTTCAGCAGACCTGGAATATCTCCAGAGATATCAACTTAAACTCTCCTATACAAAAACATTATACTTAGTATAGCAGCTATAGAATATCAATTGAAATAGAAGTGAACAAAACTCGTCATATTACATTTCAATAACAACAGAAATTAACTATACTTTACCTAACACTGACTGGGCATTCTGCTGTTATAGTAGATTCACATCAACCGTGAATCTGATGTCTAGGCCAGTCCCTTACGACGATCCTGACTGGCTGTTGATAAGCCAATCACAGGGGTGGAAACTCTCAGTCTCTCTCGAGAGTTCACATTGACAGGACGTATATTCCATATCAGGAGAGGTGGAACACGCATCCTAGCTATGTGAACTCTCTCGAGAGACTGAGGAGAGTTTCCAGCCCTGTGATTGGCTTATCAACAGCCAGTCAGGAGCGTCGTAAGGGACTGGCCTAGACATCAGATGCACGGTTGATGTGAATCTACTATAGCAAGACGATCAGTCAAAAAAATAAAATGATCCAGGGGAGAATGAGCCTAAGAAATTGAGCAAATTCAAGGAAAAAAAAAACTTTGACGAAAACAAGACATGTATAATACTTTTGATTCGGTTTGTTTCGCTTTCAAGTTTTGTGTAGACATTTAAGATAATTTTACCAGGGGGGACAGTCTTGTGTAAATTAAATTCTGTAGATTCTGCCATTATTTTCAATAAAACATGTTTGAAAGAAGGTCTGTTGCCAGCATACACAATAATAATAATAATAATAATAATAATAATAATAATAATAATAATAATAATAATAATAATAATAATAATAATCACGTAAGAAGTAAATTGTTGCTTTTTACACAAAATGTTTACCAAAAGTAGGCCTCTTGACTCGCGACAAGTAATTGGATTATGATAAGTGGGAAATGTACCATTATATGAGAATAGATATTTTGGGGTTAAATTTGGCCTTGGCAGAGGTTTGCGGTCCCTCGAACACTTGTTATTATCATTCATTCTGAAGAAAAAACTACAACTATAGCCCGACTGGTTTCTCTAAGGGCCGGACAAAAAAGAAGCAGGCACGAATCGATGGGGAAGGTATATTGAAATCTTTCTCAATGCGAATTAGAAACTAATTAATCCAGTCCTCAATACGAACTAAAAACTAATTAATGGAAGAGGGTCATCCAGTGAATGGGTTTCCAGGTTTCGTCCGAATGTGTGACCCATTCGTTCTCTTACAAACAAACAAACAAACACCCGCGAGGAAAAGCGGTGTCTCCTTTCCCTCCAGCTGACTTGGCACAGACATTTGGATGACAGAATAAACACGAAGAAAGTGCTAACTTTAACCTTGAATAAAATATATTTGTTTGAGATTAAGCTGGCCTTATGCCAGCACGGGCTCTTGCTCATAGAGCAGCCCGTAGAAATGAAATGAAACCTACTAGAAGGTGCTAACTTTAACCGAAAATAAGATAAAAACCTTCTGAGGCTAGAGGACTGCAATTTGGTATGTTTGGTGACTAGAAGGTGGACGATCAACATACCCTTTTGCAGCCCTCTAGCCTCAGTAGTTCTTAAGATCTGAGGACGCAGAGGAACAGTGTGGACGGGCAGACAAATAGGCATCTCAATAGTTTTCGTTTACATAAAACTAATAGCTTATATGCTACATAGACAAACATTGCCAAGCAGAAGTATGTTATTAGCAGTTAAGACCTGTGCAGTTCTAAATGCTAGTTATCATAGATTTACAAAATTTAAGTTAGTGTCAGGTTGGGATTTGGCCTGTTCCTTCATCACAGCGAGAGACATCTGAAGACAACAACAACAACAACAATAATAATAATAATAATAATAATAATAATAATAATAATAATAATAATAATAATAATAATACAATAGCTGTTTCAACGGCATTTAATTTATATAGAATCTTCTCAATTCTTCTTATTATCTTTTTCTCGTCAGCATGTAGCTATTGTATTAAGTTTCCTAAGAACATGTAAAGATTTTCATTTGTCTTAGGTTTATTCCTCTCTTAGGTTTATTCCTCCTTCCTGGAGAGTCTGGTAGTGGTCATCCCGATATAAGAATGGTGGCATCCATCCACCGAGCATGTGAATTCGTAGATGACACTCCTTCTCTTCAAAGACGTTTCTGGGGGCGCCGGGTTGTTTCTAAGAAGCAGCTGGCTGGTTTTCATGCGCCCTTACACACTGTTCCACATGGAGAGAAACCACCAGGGAGATCGAAAGGTCTACACAAGTTCTCATTAATAATAACTTTTCAAACCGTATTGTCGAACGCCAAACGAGGGACTCCATAAATAAATGGCAAACCACCAAAGAAAGACGACCGTAACTAACGACCAAAGTGGAGCTATAAAAATATTTTATAAAAATCATATGCACCACAAATATTTGGAAGATGAAAAGGCTATAAGGAAAATAATCAGTGAAAATGTCTCCCCCACTACAGAAAGTGATAAAATTAGCCTCATAATTTATTACAAAAGCATGAAAACCAGCCAGCTGCTTCTTAGAAACAACCCGGCGCCCCCAGAAACGTCTTTGAAGAGAAAGGAGTGTCATCTACGAATTCACATGCTCGGTGGATGGATGCCACATTCTTATATCGGGATGACCACTACCAGACTCTCCAAGCGTCTCTCGTGTCATCTTCAAGAAGGGGCCATTTTCATTCACTATAGGGAAAAACACAACAGGAGACCAGAAAGAGCTGAGCTTATAAAGAACATAGAAATTATTGACCATGCACCGGACCGAAAACGCCTACGTTACCTTGAAGCATTACATATATTAGAGAAAAGACCGACTATCAACACGGTAAAAGAAACAGAGTTTCTCCCCACCATCATAAGAAGAAATGGCGCAAGAAACCAACTGACTACGTATACCGCCACGAGAGAGAGAGGAGAGATCGAGGGGGGAGAGACAGAAAGAGAGAGAGAGAGAGAGAGAGATCGAGGGGGGAGAGACAGAGAGAGAGAGAGAGAGAGAAAGAGAAAGAGAGAGAGAGGAGCAAACAGAGAGAGAAAGAGAAAGAGAGAGAGAGGAGCAGGCAGAGAGAGAAAGAGAGAGCGTGAGAAGGAGCGAACGAGAGAGAGAGAGAGAGAGAGAGGAACTTGCAGAAAGAGAAAGAGAGAGAGCAAGAGAGAGAGAAAGAGCGGAAGAAGTAGAGAGAGAAAACGGGAGAGAACGAGCGGAAGATATATCAATTGTACAGCCTGCCGCCCAAGAGGTGGGTACCCCAACCAACACCCAACCGACGCTAATAACCCCGTCCAAACTACGTAGGTCTGAACGCCTCAGGGGGAGATTTCGTTACCATCCAACGACCAATTAAAATCCGTCCCCACCGACCCGCCCACCGATTGTACACGACCCTGCATGCTATAAATACTTGTAAAACGTATCTTAATTCACTGTACTGTAAACTCTCATAGATGACTGCCTGTGCGCTGTCGACACGTTAGAGGAATAAACCTAAGACAAATGAAAATCTTTACATGTCCTTAGGAAACTTAATACACCAGCTACATGCTGACGAGAAAAAGATAATAAGAAGAATTGAGAAGATTCTATATAAATTAAATGCCGTTGAAACAGCTATTGTATTCAATGCTACTGCCCTCAGAGAAGGCCTCCTTCCTAATAATAATAATAATAATAATAATAATAATAATAATAATAATAATAATAATAATAATAATAATAATAATAATAATAATTGAAAAAGAAACCCACAAATTCAATTTGTAACTTGTTTACTTCTAATTATTTACATTTAGTTTTACTCCACACTCGAGTACTTTCGGGCCCTTCTGTGGCCCATTCTCAAGAGATGTTTGGGATGTTAGCCTGGGTCAAGGCCCAGCAGTCTTCTGGAACTTCTTCTCGTTGTGCTGTCATTTATGCGATGGCTGTTCTGGTTTTCCTTGAGAGTTGCCAATCCCCTCTTGTCGCTCTGATATCCTGAGCTGATGGTCAATGGGATTCACCCTTGTGGTAAGGGTGTGGTCACCGAAAGTCTGTTGGGCAGGAAACCTAATCTCCAGGTCAGCAGGGTCAATCTTAGCTTCTTTTAATATCAAAGCTCGGCTTATGGGATCTTCTGAGGTAAAACCTTTGTTCCCTTCAATTACTTTAATCTCTCTGATAAGTGCACCTTCTACTACCCTCCTGTGACTAATTTTGTTGCTTTTGTATATAAGCCTACTGTTTTTGAAATCCATCCTATGGTCATTTTCCCAACAATGTCTAGCTATAGCACTCCCCTGAGAGTTAAGCTGTACTGCCCTTCTATGTTCTTGGACTCTAGTCCTTATTCCCTACCTGATTCCCCAAACATATCTGTCTCCACAATTATTGCAATTGATTATGTATTACCCCGCTACATCATCTGTATTACTTGTCTTCTCCTCCAATTTTAAATTTAGACATACTTGTTTTTTAAGGATTATCAAAGGTATATACAAATTTATATTGACTTTCTTTCATTTTTGAAGTGATTTGTTTGCATTTTATTTAGGCATAAAAGGGAGGGCAACTATTTTCTTGTTTTCTTATTCCATGTACTCTCTACATTCGCTCTGTAAAATATTTTTTCTAGCTTTGGTTGATGCCCGCCCTTTTTCTGAACCATTCCGGGTATGCTAATGCATCGAAGCTTTTATCGATGTAATTTGTTTCTTGCTCTATCTTGCAAGGGTCACACGTTCTCATTGCCTAAGGAAATGAAAATAAACCTGTTAGAACCCCTATTTTTATATCATGACTATGAAAAGAGAAGAAATGAATATATGAGTTTGTATGTGTGGGCTTTCTATATGTGCTGAATTCATATCCTGTTTCTTTTCTTTCTATGAGTATGTCTAAAAAGGGCAGTTTATTATTGTTACTTTTCTCTAAAGTGAACTGGATATTGTTATCAAACTTATTGAGCTCATCTAGAAAAGTTTCTATTTTATTTCCATCCCCTTGCAGAATAGCAAAAATATCATCCACGTATCTCAACCATCCTTGCAGTTTTAAGTTAGGGACATTCGCATTAGGAACTAGATTAGTTTCGAAATATTCCATATAGATGTTAGCGAGTATAGGTGATAATAAAGACCACCCATAGCTACTCCATATTTCTGTTTGTAAACTTGTCCCTCAAACGTGAAATAAGTATCACTGACACACAATTTAATCAACTCAAGGAAGACGCCTATTTCGATGTTTGGATTGAAAATACCCTCATTATGTTTAGTCTGAAGGAATTCTAATACTTTATCAAGGAAGGGGACATTGGTGAATAATGCTACTACATCAAAACCTAACCATGTGTCCCCTTTTATATTCTTTTTTTCTTAACTTTGTCTATGAAATCTACTGAATGTTTTAATATGGGATTCTGAAAATATACCTAAGTATATTCCTAGTTCTCCAGCTAACCACACAGCTAAGTTTTTGTTAGGAGATTTCCTACTAGAAACAATAGGGCGTAGTGGGCAGCCCTCCTTGTGTATTTTGGGGTTGCCATATATATATGGAAGTTCAGGTAATTTACTTGAGAATAATTTATTGCATAGCATGTCCTTCCCATTACCTAGTCTACTGATTATTTTCTTCACATTCTGATTAAAGGTATTCTGAAGCTTTTGGATTGTTGGAGGATTCTCTATTTTAGCATAAGTAGTTTCATCATCTAGTATCCTGTACATTTTAACCCTATATTCTGAGCTATTCATGATGACAATACTACCCCCTTTGTCAGCTTTCATAATTCTAATATCTTTGTAGCTTTTTAATCCCTTCAGAGCGATACTAAATCTCCTTGGCAAGATATCTCCAAGTTTGCTTTCATTACTCCCTATCATCACTCATCTGAGAAAAGGAGCTAAATCATTGTGATGTTCAACATTAAGGTAGTTAATCTTGCTGTTGAATTCTGTTAATATTGTTTGTAGTCCCTGCACAAAAATTTAATCCTAGCCCTAGTGCTGCTGTTTCATCCCTAGTCAATAATCTACTTGAGATATTCTTTATATTATCCATATTGCTAAATTTTATCCAAACCGAATTACTAAAACTCTCAAACTTATTTTTAATGTTGACCATGTTACGATTTGTATCAAAGTTTACTCTACTGTTGACCTGCCCAACAACTTTTTTGTACCACCCACCCCTTATGGTCTCTTGAAGTGTGTTTTGTGTACTCCTTACACCAGCAAATGCAGCTTCTTTCTTCTCCCTAAGCTCTTGCAACTGATCCTTGATGTATCCTTCTTGAAAACTGCTGAATGCTTCTCCACCCCAGGGTCTTCTTCCAATCCTGCCGTATGATATGTTTTTGGACACACTTTGCTCTTCAAACATTCACTTATAAACCAGATCTTGTTTTTCATGGCTTTGGCTTTGTAAAGTTGTGTTTCATATCTTCTTGCATAATGAACAGCTTGAGTTCCAGCGACTTCATACAGTTGTTGAAATGTACTTCTGTTGTAATGTTGCTGTGGGTACATGATGAACCAAACAAAAACTTCTTTCAGTTTTCTTCTGAAGATTAATAACAATAATAATAATAATAATAATAATAATAATAATAATAATAATAATAATAATAATAAGAATAATAATAATAATATAGTAATTAGTTATTATTATATTATTATTATTATTATTATTATTATTATTATTATTATTATTATTATTATTATTATTATTATTATTATTCATAAAAATCTCATAATAGCATGAATCACTAAAATGGTGAAGAAATGCATGTTGGAAATATATGTACAAATGATATATTTCTAATATATAGTATTTGCATTTACACCATGATGGATTTCTTCACCATTATTATTATTATTATTATTATTATTATTATTATTATTTTATTATTATTATTATTATTAATATTCTTTATTTACTTTTTTCTATTATTTTTTTTGGTCTATCACAGTCATCCTATTAGACTGGGTGCTTTTTACAGTGTGGGGATCCGGGTTGCATCCTGCCTCCTTAGGAGTCCATCACTTGTCTCACTATGTACTCCGTTTCTAGTAGCACACTCTTCTGCATATCCTTTTTATTTATATTTTTTTAGGCCTTGGTACTTATTATTATTATTATTATTATTATTATTTTATTTTTATTTATTTATTTTTTTTTTGCTCTATCACAGTCCTCCAATTCGACTGGGTGGTATTTATAGTGTGGGATTCCGGGTTGCATCCTGCCTCCTTAGGAGTCCATCACTTTTCTTACTATGTGTGCCGTTTCTAGGATCACACTCTTCTGCATGAGTCCTGGAGCTACTTCAGCCTCTAGTTTTTCTAGATTCCTTTTCAGGGATCTTGGGATCGTGCCTAGTGCTCCTATGATTATGGGTACGATTTCCACTGGCATATCCCATATCCTTCTTATTTCTATTTTCAGATCTTGATACTTATCCATATTTTCCCTCTCTTTCTCTTCAACTCTGGTGTCCCATGGTATTGCGACATCAATGAGTGATACTTTCTTCTTGACTTTATCAATCAACGCCACGTCTGGTCTATTTGCACGTATCACCCTATCCGTTCTGATACCATAGTCCCAGAGGATCTTTGCCTGATCGTTTTCTATCACTCCTTCAGGTTGGTGCTCGTACCACTTATTACTGCAAGGTAGCTGATGTTTCTTGCACAGGCTCCAGTGGAGGGCTTTTGCCACTGAATCATACCTCTTTTTGTACTGGTTCTGTGCAAGTGCCGGGCATTCACTTGCTATGTGGTTTATGGTTCATTTTTCGTGTTGCACTTTCCTACATATGGGAGAGATGTTATTTCCGTCTATCATACTTTGAACATATCTGGTTCTTAGGGCCTGATCTTGTGCCGCTGTTATCATTCCTTCAGTTTCTTTCTTTAGCTCTCCCCTCTGTAGCCATTGCCAATTGTCATCGCTGGCTAGTTCTTTAGTCTGTCTCATGTATTGTCCGTGCATTGGTTTGTTGTGCCAGTCCTCTGTTCTGTCTGTCTTTCTCCTGTCTCTGTATATTTCTGGGTCTTCGTCTACTTTTATTAGTCCTTCTTCCCATGCACTCTTTAGCCACTCGTCTTCACTGGTTTTCAGATATTGCCCCAGTGCTCTGTTTTCGATGTTGACGCAGTCCTCTATACTTAGTAGTCCTCTCCCTCCTTCCTATCGTGTTATGCATAGTCTGTCCGTATTTGCTCTTGGGTGTAGTGCTTTGTGTATTGTCATTTGTTTCCTGGTTTTCTGATCTATGCTGCGGAGTTCTGCCTTCGTCCATTCCACTATTCCTGCGCTGTATCTGATTACTGGCACTGCCATGTGTTTATGGCTTTTATCATATTTCCGGCGTTGAGTTTTTGACTTGAGTATCGCTTTGAGTCTCTGCATATATTCTTTCCTGATCGTGTCCTTCATCTCTTGGTGTTTTATATCTCCTCCTTCCATTATTCCCAGGTATTTGTATCCTGTCTCATCTATGTGTTTGATGTTGCTCCCATCTGGTAGCTTTATCCCTTCAGTTCTCGTTACTTTGCCTTTTTGTATGTTGACTAAGGCGCATTTTTCTATTCCAAACTCCATCCTGATGTCCCCAGATACAATCCTTACAGTCTGGATTAGGGTATCTATTTCCTTGATCTCTTACATACAGCTTGATGTCGTCCATGAACATCAGATGGTTGATTTTGTTGCCTCTTTTCTTGAGTTGGTACCCGGCATCCATCTTCTGTAGTACTTTTGTCATGGGAATCATGGCTACTACGAAGAGTAGTGGGGACAGTGAGTCGCCCTGGAAGATCCCTCTCCTGATATTTAACCTCATGCTAGTCTTATTCCAGAGCTTGTAAGTATTGTATTCCAGTTGCGCATTGTATTTTTTGAGGAAGCTGATGGTGTTTTCCTCTGCCTCATATCAGGCATTCTATTAGCCATGTGTGTGGTATCATGTCGAAGGCTTTCTTATAGTCTATCCATGCCATGCTTAGGTTGGTTTTCCTTCTCCTACTGCTCTTCATTACCATTTTGTCTACCAGGAGCTGGTCTTTTGTGCCCCTACACTTCCTTCTGCAGCCTTTCTGTTGGTGGGGGAATGGTGGTTTTTGTTCTCCTCTAGGTAGTTTTTGGGCATTTATTAGCCTTTTCACTGGATTTGATAACCTGTTAGTAACTTCCACATTATTGGTAGGCATGTGATAGGCCTGTAGTTACTGGCTATATTTCCCTTACTCTTGTCTTTTTGTACTAAGGATGTTCTTCCTGTGGTCATCCATTTGGGTGCTTGGTGATTTGAGATACAATGCTGGAGTTGTTCTGCTATTCGTGGGTGTAGGGCCTTGAAGTTTTTGAGCCAGTATCCATGGACTTCATCGGGACCTGGGGCTTTCCAGTTGGCATTTTCTTTAGTTGGTGTCTGACTGTGTCTGTCGTGATGTCTGTGAATCTTTGTTTATTCTCCCTGTTTCTTCTTCCTTGACTTCCTGGAGCCATGTTGCATGTTTGTTGTGTGATACCGGATTGCTCCATATGTTTTCCCAGAGTCTCTTACTTGGTTCGGCTTCAGGAATTTCTGGGTGGTTGTCTTCCCCTCTTAGTTGGCTGTATAGTCTTTTCTGGTTGGTTCCGAATAGTTTGTTCTGTTGGTATCCCTTATTCCTGTTCATGTACCGTTGGATCTTGTGTGCTTTGGCCTTAAGCCTCTGTTTTACATCTTCTATTGTGTTGTTTAGTCCCCTCTCTTGTACTTTGTATTTCTCGTTGAGTTCCTCCCTTGTTTTTTCTTGCTTCTTAGCCTTTTTCTGCCATCTCTTTCAGTTTACTCAAGTCAGATCTCATCACCATGATTTGCTTTTCCAGGCGCCTTTTCCAAGGAGGTTGCTGTTTTGGTTTCTGTTGGGTTGGTTGTGACGGTGGTGTTGGTGTTTCGAATCCCCATCAGTTCTGCTACTAATCTTGCTCCTGCATATGTCAAGTTATTTGTTTCTGTGATACTGGTGGTGTGTATTAGGCCCATATTTCATTGACCTCACTTGTTTTTTCTTCTCCCTTAATTTCTTGGTGTTGTAGGCTTTCATGGAGGGGATCTTTGTTCTCTCTGTATCTGGCTCCATCCATTGTCTAATCTTTTCTACCCATTCCGTCCTCTCTGTTACTTCGTCGGTGTTTCTTCATGTGTCGTTGTTTGATACCTCATCTTCCCTGTCGTCTTCTGTGGCATCGTCTCTCAGTTCGTCTTCGTGTAATTCGTTGTCGTGTGACATTTCCCTTTCCAGTTCTTCTCTTTCTGTTGGGGAGAGCCAGTTCTTTTTCTTTATGTTCCTTACTTGGTCTGCCAGCCTCTGCTCTGTTTGGAGGGTGTTATTCCTCTCATTCCAGATGTTGACCAATCTTCTTATATATCCTCTCTCCGTCGGGTTGCTTCTGATGTAGCATCTCCATATTTCCTTATTTTCCTTCTCTTGGTCCATTTCTTCCTTTTTGCCTCTGTTAGCTCCAATCTCAGGCTGTTGATTACTGTCGTTGTGGTGATCAGTTGCTGGATGACGACCTCCAAGTACCTGACCGTCTTCCTCTACAATTGGGTTGAATACCTGGTTGCCGGACGAAGCTCCTCTGTTGCCAGAGGTTCCATTTACGTCGTTGTCGTTTATTCCTTCATTTCTTTCCATCATTGCTGAGTTTTGCTATTTAACCCATAGCTGGACCCTACCCCATCAGGGATAGGTACTCATTTACAGCTGAGTAGACTGAGGAAATTATGGTTAAAGATCCCCTTTCCAAGGAATCAACGCCGAGAGGAGAGCGGTCACCCATCCAACGACTGACCAGCCCCAATGTTGCTTAACTTGACTTAAGTCTATTGACGACCTAACCCACTCCTCCACGGCCACATATTATTATTATTATTATTATTATATTATTATTATTATTATTATTATTATTATTATTATTATTATTATCATCATCATTATTATTATTATTATTATTATTATTATTATTATTATTTTATTATTATTATTATTATTATTATTATTATATGCTGGAAGAAGACCTTCATTGACACAGGTTTTATTGAAAAAAAGAATGGCTATTTCAGCCGCGTTATTTAGTATAGAAAGTTTCTCTATTCTTCTTATTACGAAGAAGAAGAATAGAGAAACTTCTAAATAAAATAAACGCGGCTGAAATAGTCATTGTTTCCAATAAAGCCTGTATTATGAAGGTCTTCTTCCAGCATATATTTAATAATAATAATAATAATAATAATAATAATAATAATAATAATAATAATAATAATAATAATAATAATAATAATAATAATAATAGTCCATGGATACTGGCTCAAAAACTTCAAGGCCCTAAACCCACGAATAGCAGAACAACTCCAGCATTGTATCTCAAATCACCATGCACCCAAAAGGATGACCACAGGAAGAACATCCTTAGTACAAAAAGACAAGAGTAAGGGAAATATAGCCAGTAACTACAGGCCTATCACCTGCCTACCAATAATGGTTGGAAGTTACTAACAGGTATCATCAGTGAAAGGCTATACAACTACCTAGAGGAGACAAACACCATCCCCCACCAACAGAAAGGCTGCAGAAGGAAGTGTAGGGGCACAAAAGACCAGCTCCTGATAGACAAAATGGTAATGAAGAACAGTAGGAGAAGGAAAACCAACCTAAGCATGGCATGGATAGACTATAAGAAAGCCTTCGACATGATACCACACACATGGCTAAAAGAATGCCTGAAAATATATGGGGCAGAGGAAAACACCATCATCTTCCTCAAAAATACAATGCGCAACGGGAATACAATACTTACAAGCTCTGGAATAAGACTAGCAGAGGTTAATATCAGGAGAGGGATCTTCCAGGGTGACTCACTGTCCCCACTACTCTTCGTAGTAGCCATGATTGCCCATGACAAAAGTACTACAGAAGATGGATGCCGAGGTACCAACTCAAGAAAAGAGAGGCAACAGAATTAACCATCTGATGTTCATGGACGACATCAAGCTGTATGGTAAGAGCATCAAGGAAATAGATACCCTAATCCAGACTGTAAGGATTGTAGCTGGGGACATCAGGATGGAGTTTGGAATAGAAAATGCGCCTTGGTCAACATACAAAAAGGCAAAGTAACGAGAACTGAAGGGATAAAGCTACCAGATGGGAGCAACATCAAACGCATAGATGAGACAGGATACAAATACCTGGGAATAATGGAAGGAGGGGAAAAAACACCAAGAGATGAGGGACACGATCAGGAAAGAATATATGCAGAAACTCAAGGCGATACTCAAGTCAAAACTCAACGCCGGAAATATGATAAAAGCCATAACACATGGGCAGTGCCAAGTAATCAGATACAACGCAGGAATAGCGGAATGGACGAAGGCAGAACTCCGCAGCATAGATCAGAAAACCAGGGAAACATATGACATACACAAAGCACTACACCAAGAGCAAATACGGACAGACTATACATAACACGAAAGGAAGGAGGGAGGGGACTACTAAGTATAGAGGACTGCGTCAACATCGAGAACAGAGCACTGGGGCAATATCTGAAAGCCAGTGAAGACGAGTGGCTAAAGAGTGCATGGGAAGAAGGACTAATAAAAGTAGATGAAGACCCACAAATATACAGAGACAGGAGAATGACAGACAGAACAGAGGACTGGCTCAACAAACCAATGCACGGACAATACAGAGACAGACTAAAGAACCCTAGCCAGCGGATGACACATGGCAATGGCTACAGAGGGGAGAGCTAAAGAAGGAAACTGAAGGAATGATAACAGCGGCACAAGATCAGGCCCTAAGAACCAGATATGTTCAAAGAACGATAGACAGAAATAACATCTCTCCCATATGTAAGAAGTGCAATACGAAAAATGAAACAATAAGCCACATAGCAAGCGAATGCCCGGCACTTGCACAGAACCAGTACAAAAAGAGGCATGATTCAGTGGCAAAAGCCCTCCACTGGAGCCTGTGCAAGAAACATCAGCTACCTTGCAGTAATAAGTGGTACGAGCACCAACCTGAGGGAGTGATAGAAAACGATCAGGCAAAGATCCTCTGGGACTATGGTATCAGAACGGATAGGGTGATACGTGCAAACAGACCAGACGTGACGTTGATTGACAAAGTCAAGAAGAAAGTATCACTCATTGATGTCGCAATACCATGGGACACCAGAGCTGAAGAGAAAGAGAGGGAAAAAATGGATAAGTATCAAGATCTGAAAATAGAAATAAGAAGGATATGGGATATGCCAGTGGAAATCGTACCCATAATCATAGGAGCACTAGGACGATCCAGATCCTTGAAAAGGAATCTAGAAAAACTAGAGGCTGAAGTAGCTCCAGGACTCATGCAGAAGAGTGTGATCCTAGAAACGGCACACATAGTAGAAAAGTGATGGACTCCTTAGGAGGCAGGATGCAACCCGGAACCCCACACTATAAATACCACCCAGTCGAATTGGAGGACTGTGATAGAGCAAAATAATAATAAGTACCAAGACCTGAAAATAGAAATGAGAAGGATATGGGATATGCCAGTGGAAATTATATCCATAATCATAAGAACACTAGGAGGCACGATCCCATGGTCCCTGACATAGGAACCTGGAAAAACTAGATGCCGAAGTAGTTCCAGGTCTCATGCAGAAGAGTGTGCTCCTGGAAACAGCGCACACAGTGAGAGAAAAAAAAATAGAGAAACTTCTATACAGAATAAACGTGGCTGAAATAGCCATTATTTTTATATTAAATAAAACCTGTATTATTATTATTATTATTATTATTATTATTATTATTATTATTATTATTATTGCTGCCTCTGTCTCCGTCCTGCTCCCTAATTACCTTTGGAAAAGGGGGACTGAGAGACAGAGGGATGAACGAAATCGATCTAACGACAGCAGGACCTCCTCCTCCTCCTCCTCCTCCTCCTCTTCCTCCTCCTTCTCCTCCTCCTCCGAGGCTGAGAGGTGGTCCTCGACTCTTATGAAGATTGGTTATAAGACGCCAAAGGAAACACAAACGAAACAAAAAAAATGCGAGAGAGATGAATGACGAGAGGGAGCCGAATAAGGGATAATTCAATTACTCTCAGAATTTATATTAACTTTCAGTGCTGCTGTTAATTACTCTATTCCCTGCATTTAAAAGACCCTCGGAAGGGGAACCATGATGAACTGTATGCTGGGACCGACGAAGTTAATGAAAAACAAAAAAATAAGATACAAAAAAATTCTTAATTACTGATATCGAATCTGTTACATCAATCAAGGCTAGATTTTACGGGAAAGAATTTTGACGAAATTCTTATTGGTCGTTTTGTCATGTTCTGGATATCGCCAAAGTAAATGAGCTGCTTAATATATATATATATATATATATATATATATATATATATTATATATATATATATATATATATATATATATATATATAGCCACACAAGTCACAAAGCAACTTGGAACTGAGTATCACTGTACCTGAGGCTTTACCTGGGCAGGCTAACTGCTTCCATACTCAACAGTTCCCAGTCAAGCAGGCTACCTGCTTGCATACTCGGCAGTGACCCAGGTCAAGCCATGGGTACAGTGGTACTCAGGTTCCAACTGCTTTTATGACCCCTCGTGTGGCTTGGTTGGCAGCGGTCTCGTCTTTCAATAATTGAAAGACCTGGGTTCGATCCTGACGTGATTCAGAAATATATTCTGTTCCACACGTAATTGCTTGTTGATTCCCATATATATATATATATATATATATATATATATATATAAAATATTTATGATATATATATATATATATATATATATATATATAGTGTATGTATATACGAATGTGCACATATAAACGAAGTTTTCAGTTAAATTGCACCCATTTTCTATTACCAAAAAAAAAAGTACATACATGATCTTTCCCTTATTCTTGGTTTTCAGAACTTTGGGAAACTTCTGTATAAAAAAAGATTTGCTCCCTAAGTTTATTTACCTTTTGATTTGTTCCTTGAATAAACCCTGGAAAAGCTAGATGCCCAAGTAGCTCCAGGACTCATGCAAAAGAGCGTGCTCCCGGAAACAGGGGACATAGTGAGAAAAGTGACGGAATCCTAAGGAGGCAGGATGCAACCCGGAACGCCTCACTCTAAAAACCACCCAGTCGAATAGGACGGCAGAGATATATAGAGAACAAAATTAATAATGATTCATTCTACGTCAAATTAAAAAATAAATGAAAGGGAGGAGCTAAAACGCCAAGAGAAAACACGAAAATACCGAGACTTCCAGTAACAGCAAATGTAACATGGCCATGCAACGACTCCTGCAGTGTTCATATTATATACTTCCTGTTAAAAACACAACCATCAAGGCTGACAAGCGTCGTGTAAACATATCCGCAGAAGAGCACAGAGAGAATTTTCTCCTTATTCAAGTCACATATACGATATTCCATTTTGGTATCTTTCACCTTTTTTCGACCTTATTTCCGGAGGCGGCAAAAAAAAAAAAAAAAAAAAAAAAGTCTTGTTCCATTGTGAATGACTGGCATTTTCTTTCCAGTCTTATCTGTAACCGTCTCACTTATTTTCATACAGCCCTTTTAACCCGCCTTCTCTCTCTCTCTCTTTCTCTCTCTCTCTCTCGTGCTTGCACACATCCTATTATATATATAATATATATATGATATATATATATACATATATATATATATATATATATATATATGCAGTTGTAACGTGTGTACTTATAACCATTCACTATAATATATATATATATATATATATATATATATATATATATATATATTATATATATATATATATATATATTTGCATTTGTAACGTGTGTACTTACAACCATTCACTAATATATAAGTGTGTGTCTAATAGTCTTGTAGTTACATAAAACTCTCTCTCTCTCTCTCTCTCTCTCTCTCTCTCTCTCTCTCGTGCTTGTACACATCCATATATACATGCATTTGTAACGAGTGTACTTATAAGCATTCACTTATATATAAGTTTGTGTGATAAACTTTTAGTTACATAAAACTCTCTCTCTCTCTCTCTCTCTCTCTCTCTCTCTCGTTTTCATTCGCGTTTTCGCTCGCTCTTCTCGGATGGGCGTCAACCATTTCCAGTCTTTTGACTTTTAGAGTAATGGTTCTCAAATTACGGGTTGCGAGATCAATTTCGATGGGTCGCAGGGACACGGAGGAAAATGCTTACGATTTCAGTGTATTTCAGTGGCATAATTGAAACTCTTCTTTTAACCACAAACTGATTATGTAATGTTATGTTCATTCTTCCTCCTCCTTGGCTCCACTAATGGTGTCGATGGGTACCTAGTTTTGTGAGTGAAAAGATGTACACATTATTTACCTTTTCCCAAAATAAAGTGTGCATATCACTGTACATTTTCTTTCTCTCTACTCTACTTTGGGTCGTGAAGGACTGAAATGTTCCAAATAGGGTCCCCTCATTTCAATCACGTCTGTGTTAAAAAAAAAAAAGTTAAGTATTTATTAGTTTAACCAGACCACTGAGCTGATTAACAGCTCTCCTTAGGGCTGGCCCGAAGGATGAGATATTTCAACGTGGCAAGGAACCAACTGGTTACCTAGCAACGGGACCCACTACAGCTTATTGTGGGATCAGAACCACATTATATCGAGAAATGAATTTCTAAACACCAAAAATACATTCCTCTGATTCCACGCTGGCAGAGCAGGGAGTCGAACTCGCGACTACCGAATCGGTAGGCGAGCGCGTAAACCACTCGTCCAAAGAGGAGCTTTGAATTGTGGTACAGTAAAAGGAATGAAAGGAGTCGCAGCTAGGGGCCCAAGGGACGCCGCAAGAATCCTAAACCTTAAGTAATGCTGACGGCAATAACCACCCACGGGGGTGGTGGGGTGGGGGGTGGGGTGGGGGTGGGGTGTGGGGGTGGGGGTGGGGTGGGGGTGGGGGGGGAGGAGTCAATTGAATCCGCAACTACACAAAAAACAAAAAAAGTGTATCACCAGAATTACTATTCCAAGCTAAAACAGCTCCACAATGAAAAGTGGAATTTACATACGAGGTGAATAAAAGCAAAAAATGACGTTTAAAAGCAA
Organism: Macrobrachium nipponense; assembly: GCF_015104395.2. Taxonomy (NCBI): domain Eukaryota; kingdom Metazoa; phylum Arthropoda; class Malacostraca; order Decapoda; family Palaemonidae; genus Macrobrachium; species Macrobrachium nipponense. The sequence goes on along the minus strand of NC_061088.1, from coordinate 84,977,903 downwards.
AAAGCAAAAGAGAAAAGGAGTAAAAAGAGAAAGCAGAGAAAGTAACTCGCGGAAAATACCGTATTTACTTAATCCCCACCAGTATAAAAGAAGAGGCGTGAAAATCCTGTCAGGCAAGGCACGGAGCTAGCTAGAGGATTTAGCGAGAGGATTTGCATTGGGGATTTTACGAATGCTTCTTCGTCCCCTCGGGGATTTCGGGTGTTCATTGCCTTACCTGCTAATCTGAACTGCAACCGGCCTCGCGTCTTTTGGGGGCCACTTTCTGGCATCAATCGTCCATCGAACATCTCTTGGTGTTAACCCGATATACTATATATTCGCCTCTGTCAAAATCCAGGGTAAAGTAAACGAAGATGCGATGCTTTACTGCCATAATCCTTGTATTTTCATATATTTTGATCTGTTTATTAAGTTATTCCTTGATTTTTTAAACGTAAGTGAGGTCTATTCTTTCTGTATTTCCCTTTACTTGCTCTTACTTCTTCCTAATGAACGCCTTAATATTCTTTGGAAGCTTAAAGAATTCCAAGTCGGTTGCCCCTTTGGTGGGCTTGTTCCATATGAATAGGTTTCGTCTTCTGCGTAATAATAATAATAATAATAATAATAATAATAATAATAATAATAATAATAATAATAATAATAATGCTTGCCTTGAATAGTCTCTCCCTCTCTCGACGTCGAGTGGTAATGCGAACAGTGTGCCTTGCGTGCCTCACTGTAAGTAGTGCTCAGGGCCACTTTGAAGTCTTTGGTTTCAGCTGCATTGCTCTTCAGCCTTTGGTCTCCATCTGCTCCCTTCTGACCCTTTTCACTAATTTACTATTATTATTATTATTATTATTATTATTATTATTATTATTATTATTATTATTATTATTATTATTATTTTTCAGCAGAAGAAACCTATTCCCATGGAACAAGCAAAATTGAGCCACTGACTTGAAATTCAAGCTTCCAAAGAATGTTGGTATCAACCTCCCACCGCTAAGGATCCCCCCAATACTGCAGCCGTAACTGATCACGACGCAGAGCCAGTGGTTTTTCATCGCCCTAGGAGAGACACGAACCGCCCCGCGCGACATCCGAGTGACACACCACGACACTAACCACTATGCAAGCTTTTAGGATTGGGAATGCCAATGTTCTGTGGTAATAAAATGCGGGACCAGAATCGTACGATCTGTAGGACATTAAATATACATTCTCTTTTTAAAGTTCGAAGGAACATTATTTACATTTCCTTACTGTAAGTATTTCAAATATTTAGTGGTTAAAAAAATATGAATATGGAAGTAGAGTACAAGAATTCAGACAGGTCGTCCCCTTCTTTTCTTCAGATGTAGCCCTCCAGGGACATGAATAAACTTTGTCAATTACCATAAAAAAAAATCAAAAAAATAAAAAGGCATTCTCCGGGGGTCAGCCACAGAAAGACCCAAGAAATAAGTTAGTATCTTTAAATATTTATTATAACTCTAGAGAACTCGTGCAGCTAAAGCAAAGCTGCTTTACACTTTTTTTTTTCTACATCAGAGGCGACTGACTTGTGTGTGTGTGTGTGTGTGTGTCCCCAGAGGTGACAGATCTCGTCGAGGAAGCTTTGATTGACGTCACTCAAAGAGGACTGGGCGAATTGCGGAGCAGAGATAGAAAAATAATAAATAAATAAAAAGGATGCTGCAGTTGATAGATAACGTTGATTTATTTCTATTTTTAGGAGAACTTATCCTAATCATTTTGGAATGAGGTTGCTAGCCACACTTCCTACTCCGTGGTCTTGAGAGCCCCTGGCTGCTACCCACCCTAGATTGATAGGAAATGGAACATAGAGTTTTGGCCTACGGCCAAGCGCTGGGACCTATGAGGTCATTCAGCACTGAAAGCTAAATTGATAGTCGAAAGATTTTAAAGGTGTAACAGGAGGAAAACCTCAAAGCAGTTGCGCTATGAAACAATTGCCAGGAGAGAGGGTTAAGGAAAGTAAGATGGAAGAAAGAGAATATGAAGGGAGGTACAGTAAAAGGAATGAAAGGGGTTGCAGCTAGGTGCCGAAGGGACGCTGCAAAGAACGTCAAGTAATGCCTATAGTGCACTGCATGAGGTGCACTGAAGGCACTACCCCCCTACGGTGCCCGAGATTGAGAAGGTCAACTTTCTCAGCATTGCTAATGCAAAGAGTGCACTTCGTCTAGCAAATATATAGTTATTGCTAATTGCTGACATGCCTCTACTTTATCAGCCTTTAAATAATAAAACTGACGACATTGGGGAAAGATAAATACTTTACAATGCTACTGGCTACTTATGAAAAAAGACATAGAAGAAATAAACCGGTATTCATTAGTCGATTCCCACGGAGGGCTTTAGAGTTAAGATAAGATTCCGGCATCAGGGCCAAACGTCTCCTTGTCTGGAATCCCATCACGCGAGAGGAAACGAGAAGCAAGTCACTTTATTACCCCGAATAAGACGGGAGTAAACAATATCAAAGGCCTGCCATCGGGTCTCGGGAAAATCGAATTTCTTTCGAGCTGAAGGCGACGTCCTTAAGACGCGCGTCGTCTTCCTTTCTCGCCCACCCGAGGATCTTTCGCTGCTGCTGCTGCACGCTGAGTCGAATGCTGCTGAATCGGCTGCAGATGCAGCGACCTGCAGCTGTAAATGATAATACAAAAAGATAGCAAAAATTCCGTCGAAGTTACATAGGCGAAATCGAGTTTTTTTGTAAACCCGCTACAGCGTCTAATCTAGGCTGCCGAAAATATATCTGTCTTTCGTTGGTTCCGCTATAATGCAGGTATGAGCCGCGGCCTGCGATACTTTAACCACAGGCCCGGTGGTGGCCTGTCCTATATCGCTGCCAAAAGCGTGATTATGGCTTATCTTGACCTTAAATAAAATGCGAGCTACTGAGGCTACAGGGCTGCAATTTGGTACGTTTGATGATTGGAGGATGGACGATCAACATGCCAATTTGCA
>NC_061088.1:84967418-84969918 GCF_015104395.2 Macrobrachium nipponense | reverse complement strand
AATGCACTTTTGTTATGAATTATTTGCAGTTATCTCAACCTCATCTTGTAATTTCCACTTGCAAATAAATTCTTGATACTAATAATGCCATCAGTAAATGAGATGCCATTGCACGAATGTTTGTTTGTTCGTATGGTGTTTTTACGTTGCATGGAGCCATTGGTTATTCAACAACCAACGGCTTTCCGTGACTTCCGAACCACGTCGAGAGTGAACTTCTATCACTAGGAATACACATCTCTGACGCCTCAATGGAATGCCCGAGAATCGAACTCGCGGCCGCCTAGGTGGCAGGCCAAGGAAACAAAACAAATCCCTAACATGGTATATTTATGAATTCTTCTTTAATCGTCCTGTTTATTTCCTGTAATTCCACCTGCTGCTGCTACCATAGTAGATTCACATTAACCGTGCATCTGATGTCTAGCCCAGTCCCTTACGACGCTCCTGATTGGCTGTTGATAAGCCAATCACAGGGCTGGAAACTCTCCTCAGTCTCTCTCTCGAGTTCACATAGCTAGGATGCGTGTTCCACCTCTCCTGAGGTGGAACATACATCCTGCTTATGTGAATTCTCGAGAGAGACTGAGAGTTTCCAGCCCTGTGATTGGCTTATCAACAGCCAATCAGGAGCGTCGTAAGGGAATGCAGGCCTAGACATCAAATGCACGGTTGATGTGAATCTACTATAGGACTTTTACACAGACCTGGCTAAAGTCTCGGGAAGGAGAGAGAGAGAGAGAGAGAGAGAGAGAGAGAGAGAGAGAGAGAGAGAGAGACTGCGCCAAGGGCCCAAGAGACATATGGCCACCATTCTTAGGCAAAACATTCGCTTAAACGAACACACGTTCATAAATGCGCCTTCCAGATCTTTTGCGCCTATTGCTGGTGGTGATGGTGGTGAAACGCCACAAGAAGAAGAAAAAGAAGAAGAAGAAGAAGTATGAGAAGGTGGAGGAGGAGGAGAAGAAGAAGTATAAGAAGATGAAGAAGTATGAGAAGAAGAAGAAGATAAAGTATAAGAAGAAGAAGAAGGAGAAGAAGTATGAGAAGATGGAGAAGAAGAGGAAAACGAAGTATAAGAAGATGAAGAAGAAAAAGTATAAGAAGATGAAGAAGTATGAGAAGGAGAAGAAGAAGAAGTATTTGGAAAATAAGTTTCTTACGAGTTTTTCTCTTTAGTTTAAATAATTTTTTCTTTTTTTAATCTTTTACAATCCGCGGGGTACAGTCTTTTACTTTGCTGCTGCAACGCCACAAGAAGAAGAAGAAGACGAAGAAGAAGATGGAGGAACTGAAGACCAGCGTTTCTTACAAGTCTTTTTCTAAGTTTATCTGAATATTTTTCTTTTTCTGAACCTTACCGTTTCCAGGTACCCGAGCGCCACATGGCGTGCAGACCACAAGGCTCGCTCGCGCGCGCGCAAGGCATTCGAAGGTAAACAAGCGAATATACCCGCCAATAAAACAACGCGCGGGAGGACTCTTGTATACACAGTCAGGTGGTCTGGCAGATAGATAGATAGATCCTCTTCAACACACACACACAGACCTTCGTCGCCGTACACGGAATTCCGGGCTAGATCTGGGCAAACACATCGCTTGTGCGACTGTAAACAAACATCTGCAAACATCTATAAACATCTGCTTCCGGAAAAGCCAGATCATACTGTAGTGATTCGTATTTGTTTTCTCTCCGCGAAGAGACGACGTTTTCTCTTAAGAAAGTTCGAAAGTAGACGAATGACTTGCGGACGGATTCTCGACAATGGCCAATGAAAACATTACAGATGAGAGAGAGAGAGAGAGAGAGAGAGAGAGAGAGAGAGAAGATTATCAGAAATAGCACACTGATTCCATTTTAGAATTCGAATAAATGGTTTGCCATTTGAGGAGTTTTCTAATACTGCCGTTAGCAGCGCTTTTCGAATTGAACGTTCTGATGGAAAACTTGACAGCGTATTATATTTGATATTAAATTTAATCTAACAAAAAAAAATATTCAATTTAGTATAACAGGTAATCTATCATTAAATTTAACATGTCATAGAAAATATACTATTGATTTATCATAACATAAAATTCAATATTGAATTGAATATAACACAAAATTTACATATTTAATATGATATAAAATTCAATAATAAATAAAATTTCCATATATTTTGATATAAAAGCAGAAGATAAATTCAACGTAACAGCCAAATAAAACGTCTAGGGGGACACTGAATTTATTCTTGACAAACCCAACGTAATTCCCCCTCCATAAACATCTCGCATATATAAAAGGCTTAGTCTTGACACCACCGAATAGGACAAGCGCCATTTAAAACACTTCTTTATATATATATATATATATATATATATATATATATATATATATATATGTATATATATATATATAATATATATATATATATATACATATATATATATATATATATATATATATATATATATATATATATATATATATATATATATATATATATATATATAT
>NC_061088.1:84952418-84962418 GCF_015104395.2 Macrobrachium nipponense | reverse complement strand
TGGTAACAGTCTTGCCTACAGCCGCTGTGAAGTGCCGTTCGCCGTACCGAGAGGGGGGCGTGCCGCCGCCGCTCGTGGTTGCCGCGCTGCAGCGACCACACTTCCGCTGCCCTAGAACTCGCCCCTGGACCTGCCGCCACGGTACCAAGGGATGTTGCTGCTGCTGCTCCACTTCCTGTGTTTTCCGGTGCTGCCTGCCGTACCTGCCGATCTGGGGCTGACTGTCCATGCAGTTACTGCGATGGGCAGTCCCTGCTGTGCGGCGCTGTGTCTGCCGTTGCTGCGCTGGCTGTTCCTACCGATGATCGTGCTGGTTACCGATGATGTGCTGTTGCCGATGTTCCTGAGATGCCCATACCTGCTGATGTCGTCCCTGTTCGTGGTGGTACTACCCCAGACTTTGGTCTGTCTGTACAGGTGCGTCCGGGCCCTGTGGCTTCGGCTACAGCAGCCCCGGCTCCGCCATGGATAGCAGATCTTACGTCTTGTCCTGAGGAAGCTGACGAAGAAGAGGAGGAAGGTGTCCGTGGTCGTCGTCTTCAATCTTCTTCATCGTCGTCGGCGCCGCCTCTTCCCCTTCGACTTCTAAGGCTTTACAGCGAGGAAGAAGAAGGTCGCCTCCTCCCTCCTAAGAAGCTTCCTCGGCGAGCTTCTCGGGACCCGTTCTCACCTCGGTGGGACGGGAGGGTTCCTTCCGCTGGTCCTCCTGCTCCTTCGGGAGCGGGGCCCGTCTCTTCTTCGCAAGGAAGAAGACTACGGGACCAGAGGGGTACCGGCTAACACCGGTACTTCCTCGCCTGGTGTCAGTGGTTCTGCCACGGCATCAGGGTCCGTCTCGGCCTCCCCGTTGTCGCGGGACGGTACCGAGTGTACGGTCGCCTACCAGCGACCGTGCAGCCAGGAACCAGACCTCTGAGTCCGCTCAGTCAGTCAGGTTCACGGCACGGGGCGGAAGACTGGTGACAGCCGCTCATGCGACTCTCACCAGACCAGCTCTCACTCTCGCGGTGAACAGCTGGCTACCCGGGGACGTGACGGTCCACGACCGACACGGGCTGAGGCTGGGAAGAGGTCCTCCCGTTCGCCGTGCCAGCCACGGCTGGAACCAGCGACGTGACGTGCCGTGAGGACAAGCACCGGTCTCACTGCGACAGTGGAGCCTGCAGGTCGCCTGACCGTCGCTCTCACAGAGAGCGATCGGGCTACGGCAACCAGCACCAGCTCTTCTGACACTCGAGATCAGTGCGCTGTGCTCAGTACAGACCGTTCTCCACAGCGAGACGGTTCGACCCAGGCCTGCAGCTCGATCGTCACCGCGGGTTGACGATCGCCTGCAGCCCTCCAAGCCTGCTGGTCCTGCCAGCGAGCGACGAGGGAGCGTCAGGTCTGCCTCTCCCGTACCTTCAACCTCCTCGGGTTACCACCGGGAGGAGCGAGGTATTGAGAGTGATCGTGAGGGGTGCGCCCCTCATGATCCCACCACGACGCCCTACGTGCCAGGCACGGTTCTTGGACCGGCCAGGACGTATGCGCAAGTGGATGGGGAAGACCGAGAGGGCTGTCGCTGTTCCCCCTTGTCTTAGGAGGAAGGTTCTCGGAATATGCTCTTGTTCGAAGGGCTTAACGGTCCCACTCTGCAAGATGCTGTGACTTCCGAGATCCAGAGGAACTTTGCCGAGGTTACGGCGATGATTCGTCAGCACAATGACCTCGGGGAAGGATCGCCGCTCCCACCAGCAGAGCCACGTCTCGGCTCGAGTCGTTTTGGGGCCCGAGAGGGAATCCAAATCGACGGTGGGTCTGCCGCGATCGGAGCTTGCCGTACTGGGATTGAGCCAGGTAGTCTCTCGTCTCCGGACAAGGAGGCTCTCTCGGTTCTGGACGGTCGAACAAGCTCCTTCACCTCCTCTACTGCGACAGAGGCGTTTCTACGTGTCTTCGGACATCGTATTTATATATCCCTTCGGTCCTCCTGAGGTTTTCGACCTCGACGAGGACTGGAATGAGTCGGAGCGGTATCGGCTCTCCCTGTCAGGTGTCGATCAGCCCCACCCAGACGACGTTCACAGTGGCGGCAGACCCTTACCTACAGTGAGAGTTCGTAACCCTCCTCGGGAAAACGTTTTCTCCTGACGATACGTTTTCCCAGACTCTGAGAGGCCATCGCCGCAAGGCGATGGCTGCTCCTACTCTTCTCCAACTGCTAGTTCCACTGGGAAGGCGAGCGAGTATCCAATTCCTCCCCCATTCCCTCTCTCCTTACGGCTACGAGGGAAAGGGGAGGGATCCTACAGAGATTTCTCTGTAAGATCCCACGTTAGGGGCTGCGCTACCGGGGGGACCTTCGGGTCCTACCTGACGTAAGCCCCGGTCATTGAGGAGGGATCCTGCCAGCCATTGGGACCCGGTCCAACAGCAGGCGTACGTTCCAGGGGCATCGAAGGACGTAGCATTGAGACAGGAGATCAAGACCATGCTGAGCAAGAGAACTGTAGAAATCGGTACGGATCAGTCACAGGGCTTTACAGCCGACTCTTCCTGGTGGACAAAGTCTACAACAGGCTGGCGCCCAGTGATAGATCTCTCTTCCCCGAACCGGTTGGTTCGCCAGACCCGGTTCACGATGGAGACGGCACGCTCAGTGCTCGACTCTATCAGGGAGAACGATTTCATGCTTGCAGTGGACTTGAAGGATGCGGATCTACAAATACCCATTCATCAGTCCTCCAGAAAGTACTCCGCCGCTCATCCTCGACGGGACGGTGTACCAGTTCAGGCCACGTTGCTTCGGTCTCTCAACCGCCCCACAGGTGTTCACGACGAGTGTTCACTCTTGGTGGTCTGCTTGGGCCCATTCGCACGGGATACGTCTGATGAGGTATCTCGACGATTGGTTAGTCCTGGCGAGCTCCCGCTCGCAGTTGCTACAGGACAGGGATCGACTGCTCGAGTTCTGTCGCGATCTGGGGATCGTTCTGAACTTCGAAAAGTCCGATCTCGAGCACAAGCAGAGGATGAAGTACCTGGGTATGCTGATCGACACCGGTAGCAGATTCAGGGAGGCAGCCAAGCCAGTTCCTGTCTCGGCAGGAACAGGTAGCTCAGCAATGGCAAGTCGTGATCGGACACCTGTCGTCACTCGGGAAGCCAGTCCCTAACGGGCGTCTTCACCTGCGGTCTCTTCAGGGAGACCAAAGGAGAGTTGGTCACAGGCGACGGATCCCCAAGCCTTCCATGGTCACTGACACAGGAGGTGAGGCAGGACCTAGCCAGGTGACTGGACGACAGGAACCCCTTAAGAGGAGTGCCTCCGGGCACTCTCCCCCGGACATGCAGCTGCTCTCAGACGCATCGACCGAGGGATGGGGTGCACACCTGGAAGAGTGCGGACTTCAGGAGTGTGGTACGAGAACGACAAGCACCTTCACATCAATGTACTGGAAACTAAAGGCAGCGTTCCTCGCTCTCCAAGAGTTCCAGGACCGCTTGATGGGACACTCAGTGGTGTTGATGTACGACAACACCACGGTGGTGGCTTACGTCAACAAACAGGGGGGGCCTAGTGTCTCTCCCGTTGTATCAGTTGACTCGGCAGGTGCACGAGTGGGCGAGGCACACTCAATAGAGCTGTCGGCACGCTACATTCCAGGAAAGGAATGTAGTAGCAGACACGCTCAGCCGTCGGGATCAGGTGATAAGGACCGAATGGTCTCTACACCAGGACGTGGCGGAAAGGCTCTTCGACCTGTGGGGGCTGCGACCAGTCGAGGATCTGTTCGCCATCCGGCACATCAGGAAGCTCCAGGTGTTTTCTTCTCGGCCGTGCCGGATCCATGGGCAGCTGCAGAGGACGCTCTTCACACACCCGTGGGACAACCTCTTCGCCTATGCCTTTCCCCCCGTTCAGCCTGATCACAAGGTGATCAGTCGAGCACTGGTCATCCCGAATCTCAGGATGATCTGATGGCTTCCAAATGGGCCACAAGGCCATTTGGTATCCGGACCTGCTGGCTCTTCTCGCAAGAGAACCGAGAGAGATTCCCCCATTGGCACAACCTTCTCGGCCAGCACACGTCGAGCGGTACCACCGAGCAGTCCAGTCCCTACGTCTTCACGGCTGGCTGTTATCCACCTTCTCTTGCGTACGAGAAGCTTTTTTCGTAGCGCAGCAACAGAGATGGCTGGAAACGTCCGTCAGTCCTCTGCAGCTGTGTACCAGGGGAAGTCGGCCGTCTTCGGTTGGTTGGTGTCGTAGACGGGGCCCTCCTATCTCTCAGAGCCAATCTTCAGCAGGTAGCGGATTTCCTCGTTTTTTCTTCGCCGAGGAAGCTCCTCTAAGTTCCCACAGTTCAAGGATACAGAGCCGCCTTGTCGCTCCTCCTGAAAACTGACGGGATTGGACATCTCGAACTCGTTCGAGATCTCCTTGCTTAGGAGCAGCTTCAAAGGTCTTGCCAACCCAGGGAAATCAAATGACCCTCGTCTCGCTGGACCCTGGCATCGGCGAAGAGAGTACGGGAGCGTCATGCAGATAATGATGTGGATGAGATGCTGCTTTGTCCTGGGAGGACGCTACGGCGCTATCTGAAGAGAACTCGACACCTCGGGCCTGAGTGTCGACGCCTCTCCGTTAGCAAGGGGTCAACAAGAAAGAAGTATCAAGAACACTCTTTCGTCCTGGCTGCGTGAGGTCTTCAGGAGGGCGTAGGAGGCTGATGGTAGTGACGACATCCGTACGTCCCGTCCGAGAACTCACGAAGTCAGAAGTATTGGCCCCTCGTTGGCGTTTCGTAAGAACTTCTCCGTGGCGCAGGTATGGAAGGCGGGGGTCTGGGTACAACCAGACCACCGGCAACTTCCTTATACCTCTTGGATATTGCCCATAGGTCCTTGGATCGGTTTCCTTAGGACCCGTGGTGGCTGCTCAACACGTCGTCTAGCTAACCCAGACCCTAGCAGGCTGAACAGCATCGAGTCCTGGTGTGACTGTATGAATAGATAGTGATGAGAAAGTGACTGGCTTCTCTTTCTATCTTTTTCTTCCCCTCTACCTGTGGGTAGAGGGATACGGTCATCACCCTGCTGGATAAGGACGAGATGCGGATGAGCTATATGACAGAGCCCCATCCTATCCTTCACGAGGGATGGAGCAGAATATCCACCACTCCTTCTACAAGGGGGGGAAAGTGGATGCCTACAAGAGTCAAAACCTATGACTTTAACTTTGCTCCTGTACAGGAACAAGTTCTTACATGCTGGTACGAAGAGATACGCTTGCCTCTCCTCTTAGTACTCGGTCCAGAGGTCTGACCATGATCCTGCGGTGCACACCCCGATCAATCGGACAGAGGCTTGGATCCCTCCTCGCTCTTACGACCAGGGAGGCTTCCAAGGTTGGGCGAACACCAGTCTGTTCACAAAAGACTCAGATTCCACCCACCAAGAAGTGAGTCTTCCTATTGTAAAAGGACCGAAGGTTTGTATGCCGTGTCGGAACAAATGACAATTTGTCTAAAATTGCATTTTCCTAACTATACAAACTGAGGTCCTTTTACACATAGCCCCACCTCATGCCACCCTCACTCTGCAGTTTTTGCTTGGGCCAAAGCAAAAGTGATTTGTTACCTCCCAGTCGCGCGCGCGCGCCTGTCGGACAAGCAGTTAACTACCGAACACTTGTTCGAAAGCTTACGACCTATCAAGCTGCCGCTAGTACCTTCCTATTGTAAAAGGACCTCAGGTTGTATAGTTAGGAAAAATGCAATTTTAGACAAATTGTCATTTCTCGCTGAATACGACTCTTCGCGATGGTCGGTTGTTTTAGTGAGTAATTCGCATTGTTACGGTAACATATTTCATACTACGCATATCAGAAACGCACGTTTAAAAGCGTACAAATAAAATGTGCAGATGCTAGAGAGCAGACACTCACAAGAAAGACTAGTGCCGAAACTTTGAGATAGGTCGTGCCGGACAGCGATCTACAGAACAGAATGACAGCCGCTCCGTGCATAGGTCCAATGGACATGCATCGTGCGTCACGCAATTCCTTACTTTCATTAAAACTTGTGATAGCAGGAGTCTCAATTAAATTGCTAAATGTCAGTATGTTGAACAATTAGAGGAAAATGAGTTCGTTTATAAGGTATGCTTTATTTTATACACACGCACACACACACATAAATATTTTCTGTTAAAACAGAAACTGTTAAAACAGAAACTGTTAAAACAGAAAGAAGACGAACCTCTCAAAAGGATCTTGGGACTCAGATATTATAGATAAAATCTTCCTCCAACTAGCAATTTAGAAGATTAAAGAGATATGCTTTATTTTATACACACACACACATACACACACAAATACTTTCCGTTTGAACAGAAACATGCGCACCTCTCAAAAGTATCTTGGGACTCAGATATTATAGATAAAATCTTCCTCCAAACCAGCGATTAAGAAGATTAAAGAGATATTGTCAACTGGAGTGACGTAACCGCTTTTCTGGCATTCTTATTCCATTGATATACTTGCCTGTCGAGGGAGACGGTTGTTCCCCGGAATATATATGGCATTAACTTTCTATATATGTGTGTGTGTGTGTGTTTGTTTTGTTTGTTTGTTTGTAGGTGTTTTTACGTTGCATGGAACCAGTGGCTATTCAGCAACTGGACCAACGGCTTTATGTAACTTCCGTACTACATCGAAAATGAACTTCCATCACCAGAAATACACATCTCTGACCCCTCAATGGAATGGTCGAGAATCGAACTCGCGGCCACCGAGGTGGAAGGCCAAGACCATACCGACCACGCGAATGAGGCGCTTTTGTGTGTGTGTGTTTCGAGGTACATCCTAGTGTTTATAATACGAACGTTATCAATTTATAACCATAATTGTTGCGTCAGTCTGCAAAGACATTAATTATCAATAACGAGGCTGTTTCACATTCTGTTTCATGTAAATATTATCAACACCTTTGGTTGTATTTGTTGATAAACTCATCTTCAACGTACATCAGAACCTGCTCTCTCTCTCTCTCTCTCTCTCTCTCTCTCTCTCTCTCTCTCTCTCTCTCTCTCTCTCTCTGAAAAATGGGGTAGGCTATACGGCCTCAACCAGAGAACATAATTCCGTCAGTAATTGTCATTATGTAATGAATAAGCAAGATATGTTATACGTCATCGATTACCTCTGCATGTTTGTGGAGTTGAGAGAGAGAGAGACAAATATTTATGTGAATTTAGGCACTTTGTACGAGCGAGAGAGAGAAAGTTCTGGATTCTCTTTTCAACTGGATAAATAGAAAATTAATTCAGCCATTCGAGAAATTTGTCCGACCTTTTTTACATGAACTGTGAAAGGCAACACTGGCAGCTAACGATGCCATTGATATCAACACCACTGAATAAAAAAAAATGCACAGAAGTTTCCTCGGCCCAGTCGAGTTTCCTATACGTCGTATAACCAAGGCAAACGAAAACAGACCTATCTGGGTATAATGCTGTATGAGCCGCGGCCCATGAAACCTTAACCACGGCCAAGTGGTGCCATGCTGTACATCGTTGCCAGAAGCACGATTATGACTAACTTAAAACTTAAATAAAAATAAAAAATAGAGTACTGAAGCTAAAGGGCTGCAATTTGGTATGTTTTATGCTTGGAGGGTGGGTGATCAACGTGCGAATTTGCAGCGCTTTGCCCTCAGTACTTTTTTTTAGATATGAGGGCGGACGGACAAAGTGCGGACAGAGAAAAGTGCGGACGGACGGACAGAAACAAAGTTGGCACAACAGTTTTCTTTTCAGAAAACGAATAAAGAGGCACAATATTACAATCTCATGCAGATAAGATATTTTTTTTAATAAAGGCCGAATATATATATATATATATATAATATATATATATATATATATATATATATATATATATATATATTTAGGGCATAGTTTTTCTCTAATACAATTTTCGTTAAAAGCAATTGCTTTAGTGGCATCAATAAGTTTCTTGCAGGTATCTTCATACCGACGAAGTTTTTTCCGATTCTCGTTCGTCAATTTCTGGTGAAAAATACGCAGACTTCCTTCTTCCATTTATTGAATTTTGTCGCGACAGCTGTTTCGCCTTATGGCATTATCAAGCGACTAGTGTGCAGCAATCCTCCTTGTATGCAGACCCATAATGTACACGATGGTAAATAATCACGATAGCGAAAAAGAGGAGAACTTGATTATTTACCATCGTATACATTATGGGTCTGCATACAAGGAGGATTGCTGCACACTACGCGGGATAATAAACAGAGGCGTAACCCCAAAATCCCCTTACCATAAAATAAGCCTCAGGATATATAGTAAGCCCAACCTTGTAGCAGCCTTAATAATGAAGAACATCACCGCTCGGGGGGGACCGAAGGAGATGTGCACGAATGTAGTTTACAAATTTACTTGTCCAGAGGAGGTGTGTAAACCTCACAGCCAAAACTACATCGGGCACACTACAACGACCCTTCGGAGACGTCTGCTGGCTCATAGAAATCAAGGGGCCATCCATCAACATTACATAGATGTTCACGACAGGAAGCCATCTCTACAAGAGCTCATAGAAGGCACCCAGGTCGTGCACAGAGAAGACAACTACAGTCGCCTCTTAAACGGAAGCGGTGAGCATCGCTATTCAGAAGCCGACCTTGAACGTCCAACAAGAATCGGACCATATACTCCCCTCCAGCAGGAGAAGGAATACCCAAGCCAACAGGGACCAGACAGCGCGCCCCAATCCACCGAGAACATCGCGCCCCTTGGAAGGCATGAGAAGACCCAGCCTCAGCGAAAGGAAAGTAACATCCTTACTCAGGTCGCTGAGACCCCGCCCAACACGAATCAGCAACCGTTAACCAACGTAGACCATTTTGGACATACACACACACACACACACACACACTCAAATTTAAATCATACACATTTATGTATAAACAGAAATTATCTCTTGTACCTTTATGCATGCTATAAAATATATACATATATTTGTACTCCCGTATTTAGATTTCTATATTCATTTTCATTCCTGTATGTAATTTTGTAATTTTTATCTAAAACCAACATGTAACATATTAAATTTTAAACAAACATTTAAGGAAACTCTACCACATGGCATTGTATTTTGAATATTTATTTAACCACTGTTTAAACTTTCACTCTTATTGTCACAGTACATATGTCCTTATGTTCTTTGCAACTAAAACAACGCCCTTAAGCTGTTAATCCGTAGACTAACCAGTACCCATACCTCAAGGTCATACCTCCCACACGATGAGATAAATAGGCCGAAAGGTCAGATTGTAAGTCAGTAGTCGCTTGATAATGCCATAAGGCGAAACAGCTGTCGTGACAAAATTCAATAAATGGAAGAAGGAAGTCTGCGTATTTTTCACCAGAAATTGACGAACGAGAATCGGAAAAAACTTCGTCGGTATGAAGATACCTGCAAGAAACTTATTGATGCCACTAAAGCAATTGCTTTTTATTTAACGAAAATATATTATATATATTATAATATATATTATTATATATTATATATATATTTATATATATTATGATATATATATATCTCATATATATATGCTCTCTACTATATATATATATACATATATCATACGAGTAGAGATATATGCATTATATATATATATATATATATTATATATATATATATATATATATATATATATATATATGAACTGAACCCGCAAAGACCCTGCGTAATATATATATATATATATATATATATATATATATATATATATATATATATATATTATTTATGGGTCAATAATGATTTGGAAAGGTTGTAAAAATATATATATATATATATATATATATATATGTATATATATGTATGTATGTATATGTATATATATATATATATATATATATATATATATATATATATATATATAGATTATGATTTTTACAACCTTTCCAAGTCATTATTGACCCATAAATAATA
>NC_061088.1:84937418-84949918 GCF_015104395.2 Macrobrachium nipponense | reverse complement strand
CTACCACCTTCCTCCCAAATAAAATAGACAGAGACGCTCACAGGAACTTCAGGCGAAGAAGAACGACATGAAGCTCCTCTCAAACGGTTTCCTTTGCAATGAAAACTCCAGAAAAGCTTGATAAAGGAAACCTTTGACACTGGGAACGACGATGGGTTTTAAAGTCGATGGATCTGATCCCACGAGAACGTCTTCCACTATCAGGGCGGTTTCGTAAACTAAGCTATGAACGAAAGACTGACAAATTCAACGGATAAAAGTGGCACTTAGTTTAGAATAATGGGGGGTACGAATTTATAATGAGTCTTAATGGATAGAGAGCAAGAATAATATTCAACGAGCTGGACAGATTTTGGGGTAGGAAATAAGTGAATGAACCTGTCCCATATATATATTATATATATATATATATATATATATATATATATATATATATATATATATATATATATATATATATATATATATATATATATATTAACTTATTCCTGACAGGTTAACTCACAGGTGAGCAATACTAGTTACCGTCCGATCGGGAGCTCCAATAGCGATGAACATTGTACCCCAATCCGCCCAACGCTGCCCCGGCACCCGCCTCATTTTTTTTTTTTTTTTGATAGAAAACACGAGAGATACGCGCTACAAAATGGATGAGACTCAAGAACATTTATTTTTTTCATTTTATTTATTTATTTATTCATTATTATTATTTTTTGGGGGGAAAATACGAGATATGCTCTACAAAATTGATGAGACTCAAGAACATTTACTTTTTTGGATTTAATTTTTTCATTTATTTATTTATTTATTTATTTATTCCTTTTTCGGAAAATAAGAGATATGCGCTACAAGATGGAGGCGACTCAAGAACATTTCCTTTTTTTAATTTTATTTATTTATTTAATCATTTTTTTTGTGGAAAATACGAGATATGCACTACCAAAACTTTATTTATTTATTTTTTTTTTTGGAAAATACGAGACTTGCGTTACAAAAAATGGATGGGACTCGAGAACATTTACTTTCTAAAACTTTATATTTACTTATTTTTCATTTATTCATTATTATTAATATTATTATTTTATTTTGGAAAATACGAGACTTGCTCTACAGAATGGATGATACTCAAGAACATTTATTTTTTTCATTTTAATTATCTATTTATCTATTTATTATCATTATTTTTTGGGGGGGGAAAATACGAGATGTGCTCTACAGAATGGATGATACTCAAGAACATTTATTTTTTTCATTTTAATTATTTATTCATCTACTCATAATCATTATTATTTTTTTTGGAAAATACGAGATGTGCTCTACAGAATGGATGAGACCCAAGAACATTTATTCTTTTCATTTCATTTCTTTATTTACTTATTTTTTGGTGGGGGCGGAGGGGGGGGGGGGGAATACGAGACATGCGCTACAGAATGGATGAGACACAAGAACATTTATTCTTTTCATTTTATTTATTTATTTATTTATTTTTTGGTGGGGAAAATACGAGACATGCGTTACAGAATGGACGAGACTCAAAAAACATTTTCCCAAATACGTAAGAGGCCACTCGTCGAGGACAATCCAGCCGAGAGTACTCGGGCGACGAAATAAAACAGTTAGCGATTCACTGCAGCATCAGTATAGTCGTGGATCACCGAGCGAACTGACGCGAAAATAAAGGGAAACAAGAAGAAATAAAAGGACTTAGTCTTCAATGAATTTTTTTAAAAATTATTATATTCGTTCCTAGTCTGGGGGTGCATGACTTTTGGGGTAGAATTTTATGGACTGCCTTGTCGACATGCACAAGCTGGGAATGATTTTGTACGTTTTATTAGGTAAATATTTTTTTTATAAATTGTTTGGTATGCACGTGAGATACTCTCTCTCTCTCTCTCTCTCTCTCAACGGAGATTAAGATAACATTCAAACAATATCCCATCGGGGATTAAGATAACATTGGCATTCAAACAATATCCTAACGGAGATTAAAATAATATTGGCCTTCAAACAATATCCTAACGGAGATTAAGATAAAATTCAAACAATATCCTAACAGAGATTAAGAGCAACATTAAACTCAATTATCTAAAACAGATCATTTGTGTGGCAAATAGAGCACAGATTGTCAAGGAAATATCTGAAAAGAACACCAAGGCCTCTCGGACAAAGCTGTGAAAACATTCACTTCTGTATGAATTCTGGAGTCTGCCAACGAGAGACAGACTCCACAACTCTTAGATCTAACGAGGAGAAGCGGAGAAACAATGCACTCTCGTGGAAATATGCGCTCTGCTGAATAACTCTCCAAAAAATGCATCTGACTGCAACAGAAGACGCAGCATTCTTTCTTTTTTTCTTTTTAGGTGTCAATCTTTTATCATGACTTTCAGATCTGTTGCCACCTCCTGATGAGGTATGAATAGTGGTGCTGCGACAGATCCTACCTGAGTGTTCGTAAATCTGTCCTGATTGTTCGTAAGTCTATCCCGAGTGTTCATAAGACTAACCATAAGTCTATCCTGAGTGTTTGTAAGTCCATTCTGAGGGTTCGTAAGTACATTCAGAGTGTTCATAAGCCTATCCTGAGTGTTCGTAAGTCTATTCCTGAGTTTTCGTAGCTCTATATATTCCCCATAACTAACTGAAATGTAAATTCGGCAGTTATATTTGACTACAGCGACGGAAACATCAGCCATATTTACAAAATAATAACGGAAATTACTTCTTGTTAAGTTTACGAATAAGAACCCTTTTGGATTCAAGTGACAAAAGGACGAACTTGTCGAAACACCTAATTTATTTTTTCATTAATTAACTGCGAGATCGATGAATGTCACGAATGAAAGATAAATAAAATTACAATGTTTTTAATTTATCCTTAACCTAAAGTTTTCCAAACATTTTCAAAAATATCCCTATGCAAGTTGCATGTTTACGGAAGCGGCTGGTGACGAGTGTGGTTGAAAGGAAAGTTGATTATATAAGAATAAAATTTTTTAATGTTCTACATACAGCTTTCGTTATTAGGTTCGGAATACAAGTGAGAAAAATCAGACCATCCATTAATGAGTCTTATTCAGTAGGGTTTTAAGCTATTTTTTTATCTATTTATCTATTAATTTTTTTTTAATATGTTGTATCTCTTCTTTCTGTATTTCCCTTTACTTCCTCTTGCTTCTTCCTTATGAACACCTTAATATTCTTTGGAAGCTTGAATCTCAAGTCAATGGCCCCTTTGGGCTTGTTCCATATGTTAGGTTTCGTCAACTGCATAATAATCTTACCATACTATAATGGGCGTAGTGTCTGTCCGTCCGTCTGTCATTCAATCACGGCCAAACGGCTGGTCCGATGGGCATGAAACTTGGCAGGGTTATAGTGGGGACCCCCAAGATGGTTTATAATGGGGTTTCATCCTACCTTTCCCCCCTCCCCTATCCGAAGAGGGTGGGGGTGAGAAGGGATTCCCTGAAACGGAGCTGGTTCTGCCCGTGGACTTAGTTACTTAACGGAATTTATCATATATAAGTTAAAAACACTTCATATGAAGCAGAACTGAATATGCTTTTAGTAAGGATTCGTAAATTGCTAATAATAATAATAATAATAATAATAATAATAATATTAATAATAATAATAATAATAATAATAATAATAATAAAGGCAAAAGCAATTCAAGAACAGAATACATGACTGGAAAGATACAAATGCCAGGAAATTTCACTTGAGCAACGTAACCAAACAGAAAAATTAATTCAAGATTTCTCTTTAATTACGGAATAGAATATATAATTTAGGCCAAAGCCAAAGCCCTGTGACATATGAGGTCATTCAGCGCTGCAACTGAAACCGATAGTAAAATGGTTCGAAAGGTGTAACAGGAGGAAATCCTCAAAGCAGTTGCACTAGGAAACAATTGTTAGGAGAGGGTGGACAGTAAGATGGACGTGAGAATGTGAACGGAGGTACGGTAAAAGGAATGAAAGGGGTTGCAGCTAGGGGCCTAAGGAAGGGACGCTGCAAAGAACTTTAACCAATGCTTACAGTGCACCGCGTGATGTGCAATGACGGCAATACTAACCCCTTACGGGGATATTCTAATTTGTCCTTTAAAACAGTGAAAATTGGGGGGGAATTTACGTTTTTATTATTAATTTTTTCGAAAATCCCGAAACTGGCAAATATGAAAATTAATAATCATTAAAGTTGAATTCCAGACTTAGAACTGAGGGAGAATCTCTCATCTCTGTAAGTCACATTAGGTAATATGGTGGCAGTTCTCCTACTTACAGACGAATTCTGGGAAACGCGTCTCGATTTCCCTAAAAAAAAAAAAAAAAAACTGAATTTTTAAAAGATACGTCTTTGAAAACGAGACTTGGGCTCTTCATGTTACTACAAAAGTCGAATTAGATAAATATGCTATTCAGACTTATCATTGGGGTCTATTGTATCATTCACAGCAAGTGAAACTACAGAGTCTGTTTTTTTCCCACCTCAGAATACCCAATTAGGGGCATTAATGAGTCGACCAAGATGTTAAAAATATAATTTTTCTTAATGCAACAGAATGGGGGCATTGTTGGGAAGTCGGGCATTTTCAGAATCGGACTATGAAAGGATTTCGCAACATGTTCTCGATAAGTGGGCGTCCCACCTGACGCCCATTCATTGTTCCAGACCACGTGGGAGGTCAGTTTTACTCTTTACTCGGACGGGATCTCTAAGGGGCGGAGCTCTTGTCAAAACCTCCGTCAGTCTAGTGGGATCTCTTGCCGGTATCATTCGAGATATCGACGGATGCCGTTGCACAGAGTCAAGTTTAGTACGCTAGTGTTAGTTTCTCTGTTAAAGAAAACTATGCAATAGCTATTTGTCTGTCTGTCTGCACTTTTTCTGTCCGCCCTCAGATCTTATAAACGACTGAGGCTAGAGGGCTGCAAATTGGTACGTTGTTCATCCACCCTCCAATTATCAAATGTACCGAATTGTAGCCCTTCTAGCATTAGTAGTTTTTTATTTTTTTATTTAAAGTTAAAGTTAGCGGTACCAACAAGCACGGGCCACCACCGGGCTGTGACTGAAAATTATTTTATGGGCCGTGGCCGAGAGTTTCATACAGCATTGTACGCCGTCAGAAAACTCGATTGCGCCGAAGAAACTTCTTCACATTTTTTTGTACTTGTTATTCAGGGTTTAAAAAAACTAGTCAAATGATCTATTCGTTGATTTACGGAGACTGGCGCTGAAACAACTACGGCCATTCAAGGCGGATATAAAATAAGTCCAATCAGTCTATAGAAGATATCTAAACAATTGGCCAGGCTTTGAATCAGCGCCGTGAGAAGCCGAGGAAAGCCTGTTGTCAAAAATCGATCGGATGAACTCGTTTCACTGTGAGGGCCGACTGTACATGTTAAGGAATAATCACTATTAACAGAATGTGTCACTGAAATTAATAGCTTAAAAAAATAATAAATAAATAAATTAGCATATAAGTCTCATTTTCATAGATCAAATAGATCACACCCGCTATAATACGTTTATAATTATTACTAGAATGTGCCACTGAAATTACAAGCTCAAACAATCAATCAAAAAACAAACAAATATATAAATAAATAATCATATACCAGTGTCATGTTCATAGATAAAAATAAATCAAGCCCTCTTTAATACGTTTATAATTATTACCATAAGGTGCCACTGAAATTATAAGCTCAACCAAATAAAAATGAAAAAATAAATAAATTAAATAAATAAATAAAATAGGTAAATAAAAGGAAAGAAAGAAGCAACACTGAAGTATTTCCGCAGACAGCAAATGCGAAATGAAAACTCGCCCGGGGGGTTGGGGGGGTATGTGGGGTTGGGGGAACCTTACATAAATTAAGGTAAGTAGGGGGGGGGGGGGGGAAACTTGTAAATAAACTCAAAACATAAATTACAGTTATGGATTATCCTTAGCACCTGATTTACGACCTGGGCTTTGAGTAACGAGGCAATTAGTCATCTTTTTGACCTACGGAGAATAAACAAGAGGAGGAGAAGAAGAAGAAGAGGAAGAAGAGGAAGAAGAAGAGGAAGAAGTAGAGGAAGAGGAAGAGGAGGACTCTCAGGTGAACGATGGGTTTCCACAGGACGTCCGCACGTCGACGGAAGAAACGAGAAGTAAATAAATAAATAAAAAATAAAAAATAAAAAATAAAAAAGCGAGAGGAAAACCAGCAGTAATGACGACTGTTCGTCTTTAGGTAGAGGCTATAAGAGCCTATTTATTATACCTGCGGCTATAAAAGCCTATTTATACCTGCGGCTATAAGAGCCTATTTATATATCAGCGGCTATAAGAACCTATTTATTATAAGTGCGGCTACAAAAGTCTATTCACAACTGCGGCTATAAGAGTCTGCTTATAAATAAGTTATGACTAAAGATCATGAGTGTTTGAGATCGACACACTACGACAGCTGTTTATTAACTGACGAGCTAAACAAGCAGGAACCCGGGGCTGCTGTCTCACCTACCTATCCGGGCCCCCCACCGCCATGCCGGACAAACAGGTTTGCAGGAGGAAGGTGACGGTCTCCCCTACACTTTCTGGCCCCCTTAGGGCGGACAAACAGGTTTGCATGTGGAAGGGTGGATGTCTCCCCTACCTTCCCTGCTCCCACCCAGTGGGGGACAAATAGGTTTGCAGAAGGAGGATGGTTGTCTGCCCCCACCCACGACGGACAAACCAGTTAGCAGGGGTGTCACGCTCCCCTACTGTCACCTCGGGGGAGGACAAACTGGATCCACTCGAATTTCATAATTATAGGTAGAATAATAGTGTTTAAAGTCTACAAAACCAGGAATAGTCTATTGTTATTATGGGGGAATTCTGACATAAAGCCTGACATTGCTGATTACTTTATCAACATTGTATCCTGGAACCTGGAAGCAAGGAAGGAAATTCTCGACTAATTGGTTAAGTTTCTGTTTTCACAGAAACAGAAATCATTCCTACAGCCTGAGATACCACGCGAATTGGAACATCTCCACCAAAAGACAGCCAGCACGCGCTGATCAGAATCTGGAAACAGACGGACGCCAAACTCTTCCCTTCCTGGAAACTGGAAACTGGAAGCCGGCCGGCACGTGGCGTCTCCGATATAAAGATAAGGTAAATCTCGACGGCTGGAAATTCACGGATTAATTTTAAATGACGTACGCAAAATGCCCCGCGTCAAAATATGCAGTTTTTTTTTTTCTCATCTTTCCATGATTTCGCGTGTATCAAAAACATACGTGTGCTGGTTCCATGTGAGCAGGTTTTATCTACTGAAATAATAATAATAATAATAATAATAATAATAATAATAATAATAATAATAATAATAATAATAATAATAATAATAATAATAATAAAAATATGTGGCGCCGTGGAGGAGTGGGTTAGGTCCTCAATGGACTTAAGTCAAGTTAAGCAACATTGGGGCTGGTCAGTCGTTGGATGGGTGACCGCTCTCCTCGGCGTTGATTCCTTGGGAAAGGATCTTTACCATAATTTCCTCAGTCTACTCAGCTGTAAATGAGTACCTATCCCTGATGAGGTAGGGTCCAGCTATGGGTTAAATAGCAAAACTCAGCAATGATGGAAGGAAATGAAGGAATAAACGACAACGACGTAAATGGAACCTCTGGCAACAGAGGAGCTTCGTCCGGCAACTAGGTATTCAACCCAATTGAAGGGGAAGACGGTCAGGTACTTGGAGGTCGTTATCCAGCGACTGATCACCACAACGAAAGTAATCAACAGCCTGAGATTGGAGCTACAGAAGCGAAAAGGAAGAAATGGACACAAAAGAAGAAAATAAGGAAATATGGAGATGCTACATCGGAAGCAACCCGACGGAGAGAGGATATAGAAGAAGATTGGTCACATCTGGAATGAGAGGAAATACACACAATCAGAGCAGAGGCTGGCAGACCAAGTAAGGAACATAAAGAAAAAGAACTGTCTCTCCCCAACAGAAAGAGAAGAACTGGAAAGGGAAATGTCACACGACAACGAATTACACGAAGACGAACTGAGAGACGATGCCACAGAAGACGACAGGGAGGATGAGGTATCAAACAACGACACACGAAGAAACACCGACGAAGTAACAGAGAGGACGGAATGGGTAGAAAAGATCAGACAATGGATGGAGCCAGATACAGAGAGAACAAAGATCCCCTCCATGAAAGCCTACAACACCAAGAAATTAAGGAGAAAACAAGTGAGGTCAATGAAATAATGGGCATAATACACACCACCAGTATCACAGAAACAAATAACTTGACATATGCAGGAGCAAGATTAGTAGCAGAACTGATGGGGATTCGAACACCAACACACCAGCACAACCAACCCAACAGAAACCAAAACAGCAACCTCCTTGGAAAAGGCGTCTGGAAAAGCAAATCATGGTGATGAGATCTGACTTGAGTAAACTGAAGGAGATGGCAGAAAAAAGGCTAAGAAGCAAGAAAACAAGGGAGGAACTCAACGAGAAATACAAAGTACAAGAGAGGGGACTAAACAGCACCATAGAAGATGTAAAACAGAGGCTTAAGGCCAAAGCACATAAGATCCAACGGTACATGAACAGGAATAAGGGATACCAACAGAACAAACTATTCGGAACCAACCAGAAAAGACTATACAGCCAACTAAGAGGGGAAGACAACCACCCAGAAATTCCTGAAGCCGAACCAAGTAAGAGACTCTGGGAAAACATATGGAGCAATCCGGTATCACACAACAAACATGCATCATGGCTCCAGGAAGTCAAGGAAGAAGAAACAGGGAGAATAAAACAAAGATTCACAGACATCACGACAGACACAGTCAGACACCAACTAAAGAAAATGCCAAACTGGAAAGCCCCAGGTCCCGATGAAGTCCATGGATACTGGCTCAAAAACTTCAAGGCCTTACACCCACGAATAGCAGAACAACTCCAGCATTGTATCTCAAATCACCAAGCACCCAAATGGATGACCACAGGAAGAACATCCTTAGTACAAAAAGACAAGAGTAAGGGAAATATAGCCAGTAACTACAGGCCTATCACCTGCCTACCAATAATGTGGAAGTTAATAACAGGTATCATCAGTGAAAGGCTATACAACTACCTAGAGGAGACAAACACCATCCCCCACCAACAGAAAGGCTGCAGAAGGAAGTGTAGGGGCACAAAAGACCAGCTCCTGATAGACAAAATGGTAATGAAGAACAGTAGGAGAAGAAAACCAACCTAAGCATGGCATGGATAGACTATAAGAAAGCCTTCGACATGATACCACACACATGGCTAATAGAATGCCTGAAAATATATGGGGCAGAGGAAAATACCATCAGCTTCCTCAAAATACAATGCGCAACTGGAATACAATACTTACAAGCTCTGGAATAAGACTAGCAGAGGTTAATATCAGGAGAGGGATCTTCCAGGGCGACTCACTGTCCCCACTACTCTTCGTAGTAGCCATGATTCCCATGACAAAAGTACTACAGAAGATGGATGCCGGGTACCAACTCAAGAAAAGAGGCAACAGAATCAACCATCTGATGTTCATGGATGACATCAAGCTGTATGGTAAGAGCATCAAGGAAATAGATACCCTAATCCAGACTGTAAGGATTGTATCTGGGGACATCAGGATGGAGTTTGGAATAGAAAAAATGTGCCTTAGTCAACATACAAAAAGGCAAAGTAACGAGAACTGAAGGGATAAAGCTACCAGATGGGAGCAACATCAAACACATAGATGAGACAGGATACAAATACCTGGGAATAATGGAAGGAGGAGATATAAAACACCAAGAGATGAAGGACACGATCAGGAAAGAATATATGCAGAGACTCAAGGCGATACTCAAGTCAAAACTCAACGCCGGAAATATGATAAAATCCATAAACACATGGGCAGTGCCAGTAATCAGATACAGCGCAGGAATAGTCGAATGGACGAAGGCAGAACTCCGCAGCATAGATCAGAAAACCAGGAAACATATGACAATACACAAAGCACTACACCCAAGAGGAAATACGGACAGACTATACATAACACGAAAGGAAGGAGGGAGAGGACTACTAATGTATAGAGGACTGCGTTAACATCGAAAACAGAGCACTAGGGCAATATCTAAAAACCAGTGAAGACGAGTGGCTAAAGAGTGCATGGGAAGAAGGACTAATAAAAGTAGACGAAGACCCAGAAATATACAGAGACAGGAGAAAGACAGAAAGAACAGAGGACTGGCACAACAAACCAATGCACGGACAAAGCATGAGACAGACTAAAGAACTAGCCAGCGATGACAATTGGCAATGGCTACAGAGGGGAGAGCTAAAGAAGGAAACTGAAGGAATGATAACAGCGGCAAAAGATCAGGCCCTAAGAACCAGATATGTTCAAAGTACGATAGACGGAAATAACATCTCTCCCATATGTAGGAAGTGCAATACGAAAAATGAAACCATAAACCACATAGCAAGTGAATGCCCGGCACTTGCACAAAACCAGTACAAAAAGAGGCATGATTCAGTGGCAAAAGCCCTCCACTGGAGCCTGTGCAAGAAACATCAGCTACCTTGCAGTAATAAGTGGTACGAGCACCAACCTGAGGGAGTGATAGAAAACGATCAGGCAAAGATCCTCTGGGACTATGGTATCAGAACGGATAGGGTGATACGTGCAAACAGACCAGACGTGACGTTGATTGACAAAGTCAAGAAGAAAGTATCACTCATTGATGTCGCAATACCATGGGACACCAGAGTGAAGAGAAAGAGAGGGAAAAAATGGATAAGTATCAAGATCTGAAAATAGAAATAAGAAGGATATGGGATATGCCAGTGGAAATCGTACCCATAATCATAGGAGCACTAGGCACGATCCCAAGATCCCTGAAAAGGAATCTAGAAAAACTAGAGGCTGAAGTAGCTCCAGGACTCATGCAGAAGAGTGTGATCCTAGAAACGGCACACATAGTAAGAAGAGTGATGGACTCCTAAGGAGGCAGGATGCAACCCGGAACCCCACACTATAAATACCACCCAGTCGAATTGGAGGACTGTGATAGAGCAAAAAAAAAAAAAATAAAATAAATAAAATATATATATATATATATATATATATAATAATCATATATATATTTTCATATATATACATATATATATATATATATA
Source organism: Macrobrachium nipponense (assembly GCF_015104395.2). Lineage (NCBI taxonomy): Eukaryota > Metazoa > Arthropoda > Malacostraca > Decapoda > Palaemonidae > Macrobrachium > Macrobrachium nipponense. The sequence continues at coordinate 84,938,693 of NC_061088.1, read as the reverse complement.
TATATAGATATGTATATATAGATATTACCATGGAAGTATTTTTGCAATTCCGATGTCTATCAACTTGTTTCCTTATCTCCATTATTATTATTATTATTATTATTATTATTATTATTATTATTATTATTATTATTATTATTTATTATTATTATTATTATCATACGAACCATATCATATTATTAACATATATAATATGGTTCTCGTGTACTTGTCTTCCAGTAAACCGCTCTGTCAAACTATATATAACTATCTACGTCAGCAAATACGGTTTTATTTCAATCTACAGATCGATTAAAAACACCCTACGCGTTGACAAAGGTTTAATCTTTCGCGTCTAATATCATTCACTGATAAGACCCGACGTGGGTGAACTCTTTGAGTCAAAAGCTAACATCAAGAGTACCATGATATTACTTATATATTTGCTTCAAACCGAGAAGTGACGGTTTAGCTACAATGTAATAAAGGAGAGAGAGAGAGAGAGAGAGAGAGAGAGAGAGAGAGGAGAGAGATTTCTGTGTAATTAAATTTTGATGTAAAAGGAAAAGGGGAACAAAGGAAAGATTAAAAAGATACAATGTCCTTTCCATTCTTTGACCCTCCATATAGAATCGCAGCAGAGAGAGAGAGAGAGAGAGAGAGAGAGAGAGAGAGAGAGAGAGAGAGAGAGAGAGAGAGAGAGAGAGACGCAGATACGAAAACCCTTCAATATTAATTTCTTGGCATCTCGTTAGGCGAGACAAATTCTTATCATACCATTGACGGCACACAACTCAAGCCTGTCGATGTATTAATACTATTTGGAGTCCCTTTCATATTCACAGTATTTTTCGAGGTAGAAATTCCCTGTTATTGTAAGGTAATATCACTTGTATACAGTACAGAAGGGTATGGAAGAGCCCTCAAAACTGACATGTAATTACTCAATTCTATTTTCTACTGAAGTATCCATAATCGTGAATATAACTCATCACTTGAATTGTTAGAATTACCATTTTCAAGATCTACTAATACATTCATACTGATGCATCTCAAACCTGCGTTAACAAACTACAAACTATCCTAGTGACTCGAACAGTTGATTTCCTTGTAAATGAAAAGTCGCGTAGCCATCCTCTGCTATATATATAAACTACACAAATTGACAGCCAGGAGGTTGGAAAGGTGTAACAGGAGGAAAACCTCGAAGCAGTTGCACTATCCAGTAATCATTAGGAGAGGGTGGAAAGTAAGATGGAAGAAAGGATAAGAAAGGAGTTACAGAAATACAATGAA
>NC_061088.1:84932716-84936918 GCF_015104395.2 Macrobrachium nipponense | reverse complement strand
AGAAATACAATGAATGAGGTTGTAGCTAAGGGCCGAAGGGACGCTGCAAAGACCCTTAATTAACACCTCCTACAGTGCACCACGTGAAGTGCACTGTAGGCACTATCCCCTTACAGGGCCAGAGATGGTACAGCTTACATGAAATCAATGGATGGTTTGCCTAACACGAAAGTGGGGCGACGGCCAGCCAATGCAAAAGCGTTTTGGGTATTCAATAGACCGGGTATTCAATAGGGTATTTCGCTGAATAAGTACGATATGCCCAGCGACTGTGACAGGGCTTGAAGTCGTGCCAACAGAGAAGCCAAACACACCAGGATCTATTTTTAAGACGTGAAGGGGTAACTTTGTAGACACAGAAGCTTAAAATATTTTTATATGCCACTACTGAAGACAGGGTCAATTTAATAATATTTTCCAGTATGTTCAGCAACAATATCTTTCGAAAAATATACATTAACTTTATAGTAAACGGATTGAAAAGTACAACTGTAAAAATAACGCTATAGACGGCATCTTCCGTTTTTGCAGATATTCTGACAGTTGTACAATTCATTGCAAGCAATGAAATATTTCTGGAACTTGAAAGTGTCAGTTCCAGATTATAAATGAAAGAATATCTGGATAAACAACCAGAACTAAAGTCATTTAAAAATAACTGACACTGAATGTATTACACGCTCATAAATCTTACAAAACTTTTTCATACAAGATAATACATCTAAAGTATTAATTTAACGATGCAAGAGAAGAGTAGAAGAATTCTAGAGATTTTCTTAAGTAAAAAAATGTCGAGAATTCGATTTTATTTACTGAATGCAAGTTGTAAAACTGAAAATAAGTTGTTAACGAAATTCATACCTGATATCTAATTCAATTCGTTAGAAAATAAAGAATAATAATAAATAAAATGAACTAAATAATACAGTAACAATAATAATTAAAATTCTTTAAAAAATACAGTAATAATAACTAAAATTCTTAGAAAAATACAGTAACAATAAATAAAATTCTTTAAAAAATAAAGTAGCAATAACTGAAATTCTTGGAAAGATACAATAACAATAATAAATAAAATTCTTAAAAAAATACAGTAACAATAACTAAAATTCTTAGAAAAATACAGTAACCAATAAATAAAATTCTTAAAAAATAAAGTAACAATGACTAAAATTCTTAGAAAAATACAGTATCAATAAATAATATTCTTAAAAAAATACTGTAACAATAACTAAAATTCTTTAAAAAAATACAGTAACAATAATAAATAAAAGCATGAAAGTATTGTAATAATGTGAAGAGGTCTTATATTTCCTAGATTAGTCGATAACCAAACAATAATAGCAACTATTTCGTAGGATTGTCTAACCATAATAAGTTGTGAATGCAAATTATAATCTCGAGTCGCCCCCCCCCCCCACAAAAGATTAATTACCGTACAATTTCATTCTTCAACAGCCACTCTTCCAAATTCCATTAGACTGAGGTTGAGAATTGTTGATCTAAGAGAGAGAGAGAGAAAGAGAGAGAGAGAGAGAGAGAGAGAGAGAGAGAGAGAGAGAGCCAGCCACGGCTCTAAGAATATAAAGAACAACCTCTCCCGCAATTCAGAAACTAAGTCTAAAGCTGGAAAACCCAGAATGATTTCCATCTTTATCTCATTGTGAGCGATTTCATTCATTCACAAAACCAGTTTATGAATGAACGTCCAAAGACGAGGAGGCATCGGATACAATGAAAGCGGCGAACGACCGTATTAATATTCTGCGACTCAATATCACTGTCTTTCGTGTTGGTGACCTTTCCACCTGAAGTTGACCTGAAGTTAATTGAGCTTAGGTTACCTGAGGAAATAGTGTGGGAAAAGAGTATTGTTTTTTTTTCCACGGTGGAATTACATCGCTTTTTTTTATTTCAACCCATATATATATATATATATATATATATATATATATATATATATATATATATATATATATATATATATATATATATACAACCAAGGTGCAGACAGGTGAAGACCAAGGGATACTTGAAATCAGGTGTTGACTTAAGGAAACGGGCCAATATATGTATTCCGACGTTTCGTAATAACACATCTATCACATCCTCTGGGAATCTGTCAATTATTTAAATGGGATAAAATTATAAGAAACAATCTTAATTCGCTAAAAATTATAAAACGTTAAAAAGACTGAAATTTTTTAATATATATATATATATATATATATATATATATATATATATATATATATATATATATATATATATATATCAGAAAATAATATACAATAAAAGAAAGCAGAGCGAATTCATGAAAAGACGCTACAAGAATAACAGAATGCAGCGTAAGCCATACTGAGTAACGTTGAATACTACATCAATTTATTCGCCTTGATGATACTTACATTAAGAAATGCTCTGCGCTGCAATCTGCCAGCCACCTATTTACACTGTGCGTAAGTATATGTCACTAAGCAAGCATATGCAAGCTGCAATGTATCCCAACTATGCTATTTTAATTAGTTTAACAACATGTCTACAAACTGTTCCGGTGAGGTAATCCGACCATAATAATTCGTATATTAATTTGGGGAATACACTTCATTATTCAGCGATACCATTGCGCTATATACCGCGGAGACACTGAACCGTGCAATCACCAATCATGGAATGGAATATATATATATATATCTATATATATTATATATATATATATATATATATATATACATATATATATATATATATATATATATAAATAAATATATATATATATATATATATATATATATATACTATATATATATATACAGAGAGAGAGAGAGAGAGAGAGAGAGAGAGTGAGAGAGTTTAGGCCAAATCCCAAGTACTGGGACTTCTAGGGTCATTCAGCGCTGGAAAAGATACTGAGATTAGGTAGGTCTGAAAGGAATGCCTTCATCAGTACCTTTTCCAGGGATTTCTTAATGGGTATCTTTTCCAGGGATTTCTGAATCGGTAACTTTTCCAGGACTTTCTTAATCAGTATATTTTCCAGGATTTTCTTAATCAGTACCTTTTCCAGGATTTCTCATTAACTTTTCCAGGAATTTCTTAATCGGTAACTTTTCCAGGATTTTCTTAATGGGTACCTATTCCAGGATTTTCTTAATCGTTAATTTTTCCAGGAATTTCTTAATCGGCACCTTTTCCAGGACTTTCTTAATCGGTACCTTTTCCAGGATTTTAGTAACTTTTCCAGGACTTTCTTAATCAGTACCTTTTCTTCAATATTCCATAATTTCAAATAATAAGTTATACGTTTAATTCTAATAATAGCTAGTGCCCTTCTCTCTACATCAATGATATGAGCTCCAAGTATTAACAAAAGATTCAATTTGCATAAGTGCAGTCGTAAGGGCCAAATGAAGTAGATTTTGTGAAAAAGAAAAAAAAAGCCGGTCGCCCTATGCAGGACGAACAAGCGTCCATTGACTTTTGGTGGATTATACAGGCTGAAAATTCTCTCTCTCTCTCTCTCTCTCTCTCTCTCTCTCTCTCTCTCTCTCTCTCTCTCGTAAATTTTACTTCTCGCTGAATACGACTCTTCGCGATGGTCGGTTGTTTTAGTGAGTAATTCGCATTGTTACGGTAACATATTACATACTACGCATATCAGAAACGTACGTTTAAAAGCGTACAAATAAAATGTGCAGAAGCTAGAGAACAGACACTCACAAGAAAGACTAGTGCCGAAACTTTGAGATAGGTCGTGCCGGACAGCGATCTACAGAACAGAATGACAGCCGCTCCGTGCATAGGTCCAACGGACATGCATCGTGCGTCACGCAATTCCTTACTTTCATTAAAACTTGTGATAGCAGGAGTCTTAATTAAATTGCTAAATGTCAGTATGTTGAACAATTAGAGGAAAATGAGTTCGTTTATAGGTATGCTTTATTTTATACACACATACACACTCATAAATATTTTCTGTTAAAACAGAAATAGACGAACCTCTCAAATGGATCTTGGGACTCAGATATTATAGATAAAATCTTCCTCCAACTAGCAATTTAGAAGATTAAAGAGATATGCTTTATTTTATATACACACACACACAAATACAATTCTGTTCAAACAGAAACACTGCGCACCTCTCAAAAGTATCTTGGGACTCAGATATTATAGATAAAATCTTCCTCCAAACCAGCGATTAA
>NC_061088.1:84910216-84927716 GCF_015104395.2 Macrobrachium nipponense | reverse complement strand
TGCATTGCCAAGCGATGCTGGAGGTGTCTAAATGTCTTTTTTTTTATCTTTCCCCAAGAGGATTTAAACCTCGGGTGCGGAAGTGGGGACGGAAAGACAGAGGAGAGAGGAGGAGTGACACGTATCTTTCTGTTCTCCAGTCCTGTTGTGCCTTCTCTTTGGGATGGATGACCTTTTGTTAGAAAAATGTTTGGGTGGTGAACTTAGGCTAACAGAGAGAGAGAGAGAGAGAGAGAGAGAGAGAGAGAGAGAGAGAGTGAAAAAAAAAGGTTACATATAGATTATACCAACGAAATGTCCATAAAAAAAAATGTTGTCAATAATATACTATTTTGATCTGAGGTAAGATTCAAGAGGAATTCTAGCTCTGTTTCGGATGTCTGTAATCCATAGGATCCTGTCTCCATAGGTGGGCGGTGCACTGTAGGCATTACATAATGTTCTTTGCAGCGTCCCTTCGGCCCCTGGCTGCAACCCCTTTCATTCCTTTTACTGTTCCTCCGTTCATATTCTTTCACTTCCATATTACTTTCCACCCTCTCCTAATAATTTTTTCATAATGTAACTAATTAGAATTTCTCCTCCTGTTAAACCTTTCAAACCTTTGTATTCTCAATTTCCGTTCCAGCGTTGAATGACCTCGTAAGTCCCTGCGACTGGCCTTTGGCCTAAATTCTATATTCTATTCGATTCCATATGGCCTCATTTCTTTAAACGGATGTCTAACTCGTCTTTAAGACTAAGGCTTATCTATCACCTTTATTCGTTTCTTTTTTCACTTTATTTATTTAATTCTTTAAAGGCTAGTGCTTCCCCAGTGGCACCAGGGTACTACCACCTTCCTCACAAATAAAATAGACAGAGACGCTCACAGGAACTTCAGGCGAAGAAGAACGACATGAACCTCCTCTCAAACGGTTTCCTTTGCAATGAAAACTCCAGAAAAGCTAGATAAAAGACACCTTTGACACTAGGAACGACGAAGGGTTTTAAAGTCGATGGATCTGATCCCACGAGGACGTCTTCCACTATCAGGACGGTTTCGTAAATTAAGCTATGAACGAAAGACTGACAAATTCAACGGATAAAAGTGGCACTTAGTTTAGAATAATGGGGGGCACGAATTTTGAATGAGTCTTAATGGATAGAGAGCAAGAATAATATTCAACGAGCTGGACAGCTTTTGGGGTAGGAAATAAGTGAATGAACCTGTCCCAATATATATATATATATATATATATATATATATATATATATATATATATATATATATATATATATATATATAATATACTTAACTTATTCCTGACAGGTTAATTCACAGGTGAGCAATACTAGTTACCTTCCGATCGGGAGCTCTAATAGCGATGAACATTGTACCCCAATCCGCCCTACGCTGCCCCGGCACCCCCCCCTTTTTTTTCTTCTTTTTTTTTTATAGAAAACACGAGAGATACGTGCTACAAAATGGATGAGACTCAAGAACATTTTTTTTTTCTTTATTTTATTTTATTTATTTTACTTAATCATTTATTTTTTTTTTTTTTTTTTTGAAAATACGAGATATGCACTACCAAAAGGATGGGACTCATGAACATTTACTTTTTAAACTTTATTTATTTATTTTTGTTTGGAAAATACGAGACTTGCGCTACAAAAAATGGATGGGACTCGAGAACATTTACTTTTTAAAACTTTATTTACTTATTTTTCATTTATTCATTATTATTATTATTATTATTATTATTATTTTTGGAAAATACGAGACATGCTCTACAGAATGGATAATACTCAAGAACATTTATTTTTTCATTTTAATTATTTATTTATCTATTCATTATCATTATTATTTTTTTTTTGGAAAATACGAGATGTGCTCTACAGAATGGATGAATCACAAGAACATTTATTCTTTTCATTTTATTTATTTATTTATTTTTTGGTGGGGAAAATACGAGACATGCGTTACAGAATGGACGAGACTCAAAAAACATTTTCCCAAATACGTAAGAGGCCACTCGTCGAGGACAATCCAGCGGAGAGTACTCGGGCGACGAAATAAAACAGTTAGCGATTCACTGCAGCATCAGTATAGTCGTGGATCACCGAGCGAACTGACGCGAAAATAAAGGGAAACAAGAAGAAATAAAAGGACTTAGTCTTCAATGATTTTTTTTTTTACTATTATATTCTTTCCTAGTCTGGGGGTGGATGACTTTTGGGGTAGAATTTTATGGACTGCCTTGTCGACATGCACAAGCTGGGAATGATTTTGTACGTTTTATTAGGTCAATATTTCTTATAAATTGTTTGGTATGTACGTGAGATACTCTCTCTCTCTCTCTCTCTCTCTCTCTCTCTCTCTCTCTCTCTCTCTCTCTCTCTCTCTCTCTAAACGGAGATTAAGATAACATTCAAACAATATCCCAACGGAGATTAAGATCAACATTAAACTCAATTATCTAAAACAGATCACTTGTGGGCAAATTGAGCACAGATTGTTAAAGAAATATCTGAAAAGGCTCCTCTCCGACACAACTGTGAAAACATTCACTTCCGTATGAATTCTGGAGTCTGCCAACGAGAGACAGACTCCACAACTCTTAGATCTAACGAGGAGAAGCGGAGAAACAATGCACTCTCGTGGAAATATGCGGTCTGCTGAATAACTCTCCGAAAAATGCCTCTGACTGCAACAGAAGCAGTATTTTTTTTCTAGGTGTCAATCTTTTAGACTTTTGGATCTGCTGCCACCTTCTGATGAGGTATAAACAGTGGTGCTGCGACAGATCCTACCTGAGTGTTCGTAAATCTGTCCTGATTGTTCGTAAGTCTATCCCGAGTGTTCATAAGACTAACCATAAGTCTATCCTAAGTGTTTGTAAGTCCATTCTGAGGGTTCGTAAGTACATTCAGAGTGTTCATAAGCCTATCCTGAGTGTTCGTAAGTCTATTCCTGAGTGTTCGTAACTTATATTCCCCATAAATAACTGAAATGTAAATTCGGCAGTTATATTTGACTACAGCGACGGAAACATCAGACATATTTACAAAATAATAACGGAAATTACTTCTTGTTAAGTTTACGAATGAGAACCCTTTTGGATTCAAGTGACAAAAGGACGAACTTGTCGAAACACCTAATTTATTTGTTCATTAATTAACTGTGAGATCGATGAATGTCACGAATGAAAGATAAATAAAATTACAATGCTTTTAATTTATCCTTAACCTATAGTTTTCCAAACATTTTCAAATATATCCCTATGAAAGTTGCATGTTTACGGAAGTGGCTGGTGACGAGTGTGGTTGAAAAGAAAGTTGATTATATAAGAATAAAATATTTTAATGTTCTACATACAGCTTTCGTCTTTAGGCTCGAAATACAAGTGATAAAAATCAGATCCTCCGTTAATGAGTCTTATTCAGTAGGGTTTTAAGCTATCTTTTATCTATTTATCTATTAATTTATTTTTTTTAATATGTTGTATCTCTTCTTTCTGTATTTCCTTTTACTTCCTCTTGCTTCTTCCTTATGAACACCTTAATATTCTTTGGAAGCTTGAATCTCAAGTCAATGGCCCCTTTGGGCTTGTTCCATATGTTAGGTTTCATCAATTGCATAATAATCTTACTATACTATAATAGGTGTAGTGTCTGTCCGTCCGTCTGTCATGCAATCACGGGCAAACGGCTGGTCCGATGGGCATGAAACTTGGCAGGGTTATAGTGGGGACCCCCGAGATGGTTTGAAATGGGGTTTCATCCTACCTTCCCCCCCTCCCCTATCCGAAGAGGGTGGGGGTGAGAAGGGATTCCCTGAAACGGAGCTGGTTATCCCCGTGGACTTAGTTACTTAACGGAATTTATCATATATAAGTTAAAAACACTTCATATAAGTATATATGAAGCAGCAACTGGATATGCTTTTAGTAAGGATTGGTAAATTGCTAATAATAATAATGGTAATAATAATAATAAAATAATAATAATAATAATAATAATAATAATAATAATAATAATAATAATAAAGGCAAAATACCAAAAGCAATTCAAGAACAGAATACATGACTGGAAAGATACAAATGTTAAGAGATTTCACTTACTGAGCAACGTAACCAAACAGAAAAATTAATTCAAGATTTCCCTTTAAATACGGAACAGAATATATAATTTAGGCCAAAGGCCAAGCCCTTTGACATATGAGGTCATTCAGCGCTGCAACTGAAACCGATAGTAAAATGGTTCGAAAGGTGTAACAGGAGGAAATCCTCAAAGCAGTTGTACTATGAGACAATTGTGAGGAGAGGGTGGACAGTAAGAGAATATGAACGGAGGTACGGTAAAAGGACTGAAAGGGGTTGCAGCTAGGGGTCTAAGGAAGGGACTCTGCAAAGAACTTTAACCAATGCTTACAGTGCACCGCGTGATGTGCAATGATGGCAATACTAACCCCTCACGGAGATATTTTAATACGTCCTTTAAAACAGTGAAAATTGGGGGGAATTTACGTTTTTATTATATTTTTTTTTTTGAAAATCCCGAAACTGGCAAATATGCAAATTAATAATCATTAAAGTTGAATTCCAGACTTAGAACTGAGGGAGAATCTCTCATCTCTGTAAGTCACATTAGGTAATATGGTGGCAGTTCTCCTACTTACAGACGAATTCTGGGAAACTCGTCTCGATTTCCCTAAAAAAAAAAAACTGAATTTTTAAAAGATACGTCTTTGAAAACGAGACTGCGGGCTCTTCATGTTACTACAAAAGTCGAAATAAATAAATATGCTATTCAGACTTATCATTGGGGTCTATTGTATCATTCACAGCAAGTGAAACTATAGAGACTGTTTTTTTTCCCACCCCAGAATACCCAATTAGGGGCATTAATGAGTCGACCAAGATTTTAAAAATATCATTTTTCTTAATGCAACAGAATGGGGGCATTGTTGGGAAGTCGGGCATTTTTAGAATCGGACTATGAAAGGATTTCGCAACATGTTCTCGATAAGTGGGCGTCCCACCTGACGTCCATTCATTGTTCCAGACCATTTGGGAGGTCAGTTTTACTCTTTACTCGGACGGGATCTCTAAGGGGCGGAGCTCTTGTCAAAACCTCCGTCAGTCTAGTGGGATCTCTTGCCGGTATCATTCGAGATATCGACGGATGCCGTTGCACAGAGTCAAGTTTAGTACGCTAGTGTTAGTTTCTCTGTTAAAGAAAACTATGCAATAGCTATTTGTCTGTCTGTCTGCACTTTTTCTGTCCGCCCTCAGATCTTATAAACGACTGTGGCTAGAGGGCTGCAAATTGGTACGTTGTTCATCCACCCTCCAATTATCAAATGTACCGAATTGTAGCCCTTCTAGCATTGGTAGTTTTTTTATTTTTTTTTATCTAAGGTTAAAGTTAGCGGTATCAACAAGCACAGGCCACCACCGGGGTGTAATTGAAAATTTAATGGGCGTGGCTCCAAGTTTCATGGGGACGTGGCCGAGAGTTTCGTACAGCATTATACGCCGTCAGAAAACTTGATTGCGCCGAATAAACTTCTTCACATTTTTTTGTACTTGTTATTCAGGGTTTGAAAAAAACTAGTCAAATGATCTATTCGTTGATTTACGGAGACTGGCGCTGAAACAACTACGGCCATTCAAGGCGGATATAAAATAAATCCAATCAGGCTATAGGAGATATCTAAATAATTGGCCAGGCTTTGAATCAGCGCCGTGAGAAGCCGAGGAAAGCCTGTTGTCAAAAATCGATCGGATGAATTCGTGTCACTGTGAGGGCTGACTGTACATGATAAGGAATAATCACTATTACCAGAATGTGTCACTGAAATTACAAGCTTAAAAAAATAATAAATAAATAAATTAGCATATAAGTCTCATTTTCATAGATCAAATACATCACACTCGCTATAATACGTTTATAATTATTACTAGAATGTGCCACTGAAATTACAAGCTTAAACAATCAATCAAAAAACAAACAAGTATATAAATAAATAATCATATACCAGTGTCATGTTCATAGATCAAAATAAATCAAGCCTTCTTTAATACGTTTATAATTATTACCAGTAGGTGCCACTGAAATTATAAGCTCAAACAAATAAAAATGAAGAATAAATAAACAAATCAAATAGGTAAATAAATGGAAAGGAAGCAACACTGAAGTATTTCCGCAGACAGCAAATGCGAAATGAAAACTCAACCCGGGGGGGGGGGGGGGTTATGTGGGTTGGGGGAACCTTACATAAATTAAGGTAAGTAGGGCGGGGGGGGGAACTTGTAAATAAACAAACTCAAAAAACAAATAAATTACAGTTATGGATTCTATCCTTAGCACCTGATTTACGACCTGGGCTTTGAGTAACGAGGCAATTAGTCATCTTTTTGACCTACGGAGAATAAACAAGAGGAGGAGAAGAAGAAAAGGAAGAAGAGGAGGAAAAGAAGAAGAGGAAAAGGAGGACTCTCAGGTGAGCGATGGGTTTCCACAGGACGTCCGCACGTCGACGGAAGAAACGAGAAGTAAATAAATAAATAAAAATAAAAAAATAAAAAATAAAAAAAGAGAGAGGAATACCCGCAGTAATGACGACTGTTCGTCTTTAGGTAGAGGCTATAAGAGCCTATTTGTATATCTGCGGCTATAAAAGTCTATTTAAAACCTTCGGCTATAAGCCTATATATCTGCAGGCAATAAGAAAATTATTTTTATATCCTGCGGCTATAAGAACCTATTATTTATACCTGCGGCTATAAGAGCCTATATATATCTGCGGCTATAAGAACCTATTTATTATACCTGCGGCTATAAAAGCCTATTTATATATCCGCGGATATAAGAACCTATTTATTATACCTGCGGCTATAAAAGTCTATTATTTATACCTGCGGCTATAAAAGCCTACTATTTATACCTGCGGCTATAAAAGTCTATTCATACCTGCGGCTATAAGAGCCTTTTTTATTATACCTGCGGTTATAAGAGCCTATTTATTATACCTGTGGTTATAAGAGCCTATTTATTAACCTACCGGTATAAGCTATTTGATATACCTGCGGTTCATAAGAGCCAATTTATTATACCTGCAGTATAAGAGCCTATTTATTATTACCGCGGTTATAAGAGTCTGCCTTATTGTACCGGCGGTAAGAAGACCTATTTATTCATACCTGCGGTTAGAAGAGCCTATCCTTATTACACCTGCAGATATAAGAGCCTATTTATTATACCTGCGGTTACAAGAGCCTATTTATTACACCTGCGGATATAAGAGCCTATTTATTATACCTGCGGTTACAAGAGCCTATTTATTACACCTGCGGTTACAAGAGCCTATTTATTACACCTGCGGTCATAAGAGCCTATTTATTATACCTGCGGTTATAAGAGCCTATTTATTATACCTGCGGTTATAAGAGCCTATTTATTATACCTGCGGTTATAAGAGCCTATTTATTACACCTGTGGTTATAAGAGCCTATTTATTATACCTGCGGTTATAAGAGCCTATTTATTACACCTGTGGTTATAAGAGCCTATTTATTATACCTGCGGTATAAGAGCCTATTTATTTTTATACCTGCGGTCATAAGAGCCTATTTATGCATGAGGCTATAATAGCCTATTTATACATGCAGCTATAAGAGCCTATTTATTATACCTGCGGTTATAAGAGCCTATTTATTATACTTGCGGTTATAAGAGCCTATTTATTACACCTGCGGTCATAAGAGCCTATTTATTATACCTGTGGTTATAAGAGCCTATTTATTACACCTGCGGTTACAAGAGCCTATTTATTATACCTGCGGTTATAAGAGCCTATTTATTATACCTGCGGTTATAAGAGCCTATTTATTATACCTGTGGTCATAAGAGCCTATTTATTATACCTGCGGTTATAAGAGCCTATTTATTATACCTGCGGTTACAAGAGCCTATTTATTATACCTGTGGTTATAAGAGCCTATTTATTATACCTGCGGTCATAAGAGCCTATTTATGCATGAGGCTATAATAGCCTATTTATACATGCGGCTATAAGAGCCTATTTATTATACCTGCGGTTATAAGAGCCTATTTATTATACTTGCGGTTATAAGAGCCTATTTATTACACCTGCGGTCATAAGAGCCTATTTATTATACCTGCGGTTATAAGAGCCTATTTATTACACCTGCGGTTACAAGAGCCTATTTATTATACCTGCGGTTATAAGAGCCTATTTATTATACCTGCAGTTATAAGAGCCTATTTATTATACCTGCGGTCATAAGAGCCTATTTATTATACCTGCGGTAATAAGAGCCTATTTATTATACCTGCGGTTACAAGAGCCTATTTATTATACCTGCGGTTATAAGAGCCTATTTATTATACCTGCGGTTATAAGAGCCTATTTATTACACCTGCGGTTATAAGAGCCTATTTATTACACCTACGGTTACTAGAGCCTATTTATTACACCTGCGGTTATAAGAGCCTATTTATTATACCTGCGGTTATAAGAGCCTATTTATTATACCTGCGGTCATAAGAGCCTAATTTATACATGCGGCCTAATAAGAGCCTATTTATTAATACCTGCTGTCTTAAAGCCTATACATGCGGCTATAAGAGCCTATTTATTATACCTGCTGTCTTAAGAGCCTATTTATACATGCGGCTATAAGAGCCTATTTATTACACCTGTGGGTATAAGAGCCTATTTATTATACCTGCGGTTATAAGAGCCTATTTATTATACCTGAGGTTTCAAGAGCCTATTTATTATACCTGCGGTCATAAGAGCCTATTTATTATACCTGCGGTTATAAGAGCCTATTTATTACACCTGCGGTTACAAGAGCCTATTTATTATACCTGCGGTTATAAGAGCCTATTTATTATACCTGCGGTTATAAGAGCCTATTATTATACCTGCGGTTATAAGATGCTATTTATTATACCTGCGGTTATAAGAGCCTATTTATTATACCTGCGGTTATAAGAGCCTATTTATTATACCTGCGGTATAAGAGCCTATTTATTATACCTGCGGTTATAAGAGCCTATTTATTATACCTGCGGTTATAAGAGCCTATTTATTATACCTGCGGTTATAAGAGCCTATTTATTATACCTGCGGTTACAAGAGCCTATTTATTATACCTGCGGTCATAAGAGCCTATTTATACATGCGGCTATAAGAGCCTATTTATTATACCTGCGGTTATAAGAGCCTATTTATTATACCTGCGGTCATAAGAGCCTATTTATTATACCTGCGGTTCTAAGAGCCTATTTATTATACCTGCGGTTATAAGAGCCTATTTATTATACCTGCGGTTATAAGAGCCTTATTTATTATACCCTGCGGTAGATCCTATTTATATTACCTGCGGTTATAAGAGCCTATTTATTATACCTGCGGTTATAAGAGCCTATTTATTATACCTGCAGTTAGAGACCTATTTATTATACTTTCGGTCATAAGAGCCTATTTATTATACCTGCGGTTATAAGAGCCTATTTATTATACCTGCGGTTATAAGAGCCTATTTATTATACCTGCGGTCATAAGAGCCTATTTATTATACCTGCAGTTATAAGAGCCTATTTATTATACTTTCGGTCATAAGAGCCTATTTATTATACCTGCGGTTATAAGAGCCTATTTATTATACCTGCGGTTATAAGAGCCTATTTATCATACCTGTGGTTCTAAGAGCCTATTTATTATACTTTCGGTCATAAGAGCCTATTTATTATACCTGCGGTTATAAGAGCCTATTTATTATACCTGCGGTTATAAGAGCCTATTTATTATACCTGCGGTTATAAGAGCCTATTTATTATACTTGCGGTCATAAGAGCCTATTTATACATGCGGCTATAAGAGCCTATTTATTATACCTGCGGTTATAAGAGCCTATTTATTATACCTGCGGTTATAAGAGCCTATTTATTATACCTGCGGTTATAAGAGCCTATTATTATACCTGCAGTTATAAGAGCCTATTTATTATACTTTCGGTCATAAGAGCCTATTTATTATACCTGCGGTTATAAGAGCCTATTTATTATACCTGCGGTTATTAGAGCATATTTTTAATACCTGCGGTTATAAGAGCCTATTTATTATACCTGCGGTTATAAGAGCCTATTTATTATACCTGCGGTTACTAGAGCCTATTTATTATACTTGCGGTCATAAGAGCCTATTTATACATGCGGCTATAAGAGCCTATTTATTATACCTGCGGTTATAAGAGCCTATTTATTATACCTGCGGTTATAAGAGCCTATTTATTACACCTGTGGTTATAAGAGCCTATTTATTATACCTGCGGTTATAAGAGCCTATTTATTATACCTGCGGTCATAAGAGCCTATTTATACATGCGGCTATAAGAGCCTATTTATTATACCTGCGGTTATAAGAGCCTATTTATTACACCTGTGCTTATAAGAACCTATTTATTATACCTGCGGTTATAAGAGCCTATTTATTATACTTGCGGTTACAAGAGCCTATTTATTATACCTGCGGTCATAAGAGCCTATTTATACATGCGGCTATAAGAGCCTATTTATACATGCGGCTATAAGAGCCTATTTATTATATATGCGGTTACAAGAGCCTATTTATTATACCTGCGGTCATAAGAGCCTATTTATACATGCGGCTATAAGAGCCTATTTATTACACCTGTGGTTATAAGAGCCTATTTATTATACCTGCGGTTATAAGAGCCTATTTATTATAGCTGTGGTTATAAGACCCTATTTATTATACTTGCGGTTACAAGAGCCTATTTATACATACGGCTATAAGAGCCTATTTATTATACCTGCGGTCATTAGACCCTATTTATTATACCTGCGGTTATAAGAGCCTATTTATTATACCTGTGGTTATAAGACCCTATTTATTATACCTGTGGTTATAAGAGCCTATTTATTATACCTGCGGTCATAAGAGCCGATTTATACATGCGGCTATAAGAGCCTATTTATTATACCTGCGGTTATAAGAGCCTATTTATTATACCTGTGGTTATAAGACCCTATTTATTATACCTGCAGTCATATGAGCCTATTTATACATGCGGCTATAAAAGCTTCTTTATTATAACTGCGGCTACAAAAGTCTATTCACAACTGCGGCTATAAGAGCCTATTTATAAATAAGTTATGAGTAGAGATCATGAGTGTTTGAGATCGACACACTACGATAGCTGTTTATTAACTGACGAGCTAAGCAAGCAGGAACCCGAGGCTGCTGTCTCACCTACCTATCTGGCCCCTACCCAGGGCGGACAAACAGGTCTGCAGGAGGAAGGAGGATGTCTCCCTATCCTCCCGATGCCTTTCCTACTCTGCCCCCACCCAGGGCGGACAAAAAGGTTTACAAGAGGAGGGTGGATGTCTCCCCTACCCTTCCTGTCCTACCCAGGGCGGAAAAAAAGGTTTGGAAGAGGAGGGTGGATCTCTCTCCTACCCTCTCTGGCCCTCTTAGGGCGGACAAACAGGTTTGCAGGAGGAGGGTGGATGTCTCCCCTATCTTCCCTGACCCCACCCAGGGGGGGACAAAAAGGTTTGCAAGACGAGGGTGGATGTCTCCCTTACTGTCCCTGCCCCCACCCAGGTGGGACAAACAGGTTTATAAGAGGAGGGTGGATGTCTCCCTTACAGTCCCCGTCCCCAACCAGGGCAGACAAAAAGGTTTGCTTGTGGAGGGTGGTTGTCTGCCCCCACCCCTGGGGAGGACGAGCAGGATACATTCGAATTTCATAATTATAGATAGAATAATAGTGTCTAAAGTCTACGAAACAAAGAATCATCTATTTTTATTATGGAGGAATTCTGACATAAAGCCTGACATTGCTGATTACTTTATCAACAATGTATCCTGGAACCTGGAAGCAAGGAAGGAAATTCTCGACTAATTGGTCAAGTTTCTGTTTTAACAGAAACAGAAATCATTCCTACAGCCTGAGATACCACGCGAATTGAAATATCTCCACCAAAAGACAGCCATCCCAGCGCTGATCTGAATCTGGAAACAGACGGACGCCAAACTCTTCCCTTCCTGGAAACTGGAAACTGGAAGCCGGCCGGCACGTGGCGTCTCCGATATAAAGATAAGGTAAATCTCGACGGCTGGAAATTCACGGATTGATTTTAAATGACGTACGCAAAATGTCCCCCGTCAAAATATGCAGTTTTTTTTCTCATCTTTCCATGATTTCGCGTGTATCAAAAACATGCGTGTGCTTGTTCCATCTGAGTAGGTTTTATCTAATGAAATAATAATAATAATAATAATAATAAAATAAAATCAATAATAATAATAATAATAATTTAATAATAATAATAATAATAGAGATCAGGAAACAAAAACACTTCCATGGTAATTAATACAAACTACTCCACAATATATATATATATATATATATATATATATATATATATATATATATATATACGTATATATACTAATATATATATATATATATATATATATATATATATATATATATATATATATATATATATATTTATTTATATATATATATATATATATATAATATGATAATAAGAACATCTCTCCCATATGTAGGAAGTGCAATACGAAAAAATGAAACCATAAACCACATAGCAAGTGAATGCCCGGCACTTGCACAGAACCAGTACAAAAAAGAGGCATGATTCAGTGGCAAAAGCCCTCCACTGGAGCCTGTGCAAGAAACATCAGCTACCTTGCAGTAATAAGTGGTACGAGCACCAACCTGAAGGAGTGATAGAAAACGATCAGGCAAAGATCCTCTGGGACTATGGTATCAGAACGGATAGGGTGATACGTGCAAACAGACCAGACGTGACGTTGATTGACAAAGTCAAGAAGAAAGTATCACTCATTGATGTCGCAATACCATGGGACACCAGAGTTGAAGAGAAAGAGAGGGGAAAAATGGATAAGTATCAAGATCTGAAAATAGAAATAAGAAGGATATGGGATATGCCAGTGGAAATCGTACCCATAATCATAGGAGCACTAGGCACGATCCCAAGATCCCTGAAAAGGAATCTAGAAAAACTAGAGGCTCTGAAGTAGCTCCAGGATCATGCAGAAGAGTGTGATCCTAGAAACGGCACACATAGTAAGAAAAGTGATGGACTCCTAAGGAGGCAGGATGCAACCCGGAACCCCACACTATAAATACCACCCAGTCGAATTGGAGGACTGTGATAGAGCTAAAAAAAAAAAAAAAAAAAAAAAAATAATAATAATAATGATAATGAAGATAAGGAAACAGGTTGATAGACATCGGAATTGCAAAAAAATACTTCCATGGAATATATATATATATATATATATATATATATTATATATATATATATATATATATATATATATTACCATGGGTGAAAGTACTTTTGCAATTCCGAGTTTCTATCAATCTTGTTTCCTTATCTCCATTATTATTATTATTATTATTATTATTATTATTATTATTATTTATTATTATTATTATTATCATACGAACCATATCATATTATTACATGAAATCAATAGATGTTTGCCTAACACGAAAGTGGGGCGACGGCCAGCCAATGCAAAACCGTTTTGGGTATTCAATAGACTGGGTATTCAATAGGGTATTTCGCTGAATAAGTTCGATATGCCCAGTGACTGTGACAGGGCTTGGAGTCGTGCCAACAGAGAAGCCAAACACACCAGAATCTATTTTTAAGACGTTAAGGGGTAACTTTGTAGACACAGAAGCTTAAAATATTTTTTATATGCCACTACTGAAGACAGGGTCAATTTAACAGTATTTACCAGTATGTTCAGCAACAATATCCTTCAAAATATGAGAACGAGAGAGAGAGAGAGAAGGATGATGAGGCAGAGTAGGATTAGAGGAGGAGAGGGAACTTGGAGAGGAGAGATGCGAGAGAGAATCGAATTGTAAGACTTCCGCAACATTTTCATGCTTATCTTTATGAAAATTTTTCTTATAGCACAAGAACTATACATTAACTTTATAGTAAACTGATTGAAAAATACAGCTGTAAAAATAACGCTATAGACGGCATCTTCGGTTTTTGCAGATATTCTGACAGTTGTACAATTCATTGCAAGCAATGAAATATTTCTGGAACTTGAAAGTGTCAGTTCCAGATCATAAATGAAAGACTATCTGGACAAACAACCAGATCTAAACTCATTTAAAAATAATTGACACTGAATGTATTGCACGCTCATAAATCTTACAAAATATTTTCATAAAAGATAATAAATCTTAAGTATTAATTTAACGATGCAAGAGAAGAGTAGAAGAATTGTAGATTTTTTTTTGAGCCAAAAAAAAGAAAAAAAAAGTCCAGAATTCTATTTTATTTACTGAATGCAAGTTGTAAACCTGAAAATTTTTTAACGAAATTCATACCTGATATCTAATTGAGTTCTTTGGAAAATAAAGGAATAATAATAAATAAAATTAATTAAATAATACAGTAACAATAATAAATAAAATTTTTAAAAAGTAACAATAACTAAAACTCTTAGAAAAATACCGTAACGATAAATAAAAATTTAAAAAAATAATGTAGCAATAACTAAAATTCTTATAAAAATACAGTGGCAATAATAAATAAAATTCTTAAAAAAATACAGTAACAATAACTAAAATTCTTAGAAAAATACAGTAACAATAAATAAAATAATTCAAAAAATTAAGTAACAATAACTAAAATTCTTAGAAAAATAAAGTAACAATAAATAAAATTTAAAAAAATACAGTAACAATAACTAAATTCTTAGAAAAATACATAACAATAAATAAAAATAATTCAAAAAATTAAGTAACAATTTAACCTTAAAAATTCTTAGAAAAATAAAGGTAACAATAAATAAAAATTTAAAAAAAAAATACCCCCCCCCCCCCCAAGAACTAACTAAAATTCTTAAAAAAGTCCAGTAACTATAATAATAAAAGGGCGATAATATTGTAATAAGCTGAATGTCTGAAGAGGTCTTATATTTATTTCCTAGATTAGCCGATAACCAAACAATAATAGCAACTATTTCGTAGGATTTTCTAACCATAATAAGTTGTGAATGCAAATTATAACCTCAAGTGGGCCCCCCCACAGCCCCCCCCCCCCCCCCCCCCCCCCCCACAAAAGATTAATTACCGTGCAATTCCATTCTTCAACAGCCACTCTCTTCCAAATTCCATTAGAACACAGCATCATCGGAACTGTGACGAGGTTTAAACAAACTACACGAGAATAATAACAGCGGACTGGCGGAGTGAGAAGAAGTGTCAAATCTCCCACATGACTGATCTTGGCACTGGGAGGGTTGCAGGCCGAGGAGTACTATATATGTATCGTTTCATTATCCACATTTCTTTGACCTTAGGCAGCTCCATTATTGTACTGCAAGGTAACCAAGGAGGAACTCTCTCTCTCTCTCTCTCTCCTCTCTATCTCCTCTCTCTCTCTCTCTCTCTCTCGTGAACATACAAAAAAAACTTAAATTCACACAAACTTTTCTTACGAAAGGTTCTCTCTCTCTCTCTCTCTCTCTCTCTCTCTCTCTCTCTCTCGTGAACATACAAAAAACCCCTAAATTCCACACAAACTTTTCTAATAAACGGTTATATGGTATATATATGATATATATATTATAGATATATATATATATATATATAAATATATATATATATATATATATATATATATATAAAATATATATATATATATCTCGTTCGTATCTTTCTACGATACTGGCCTCTCTCTCTCTCTCTCTCTCTCTCTCTCTCTCTCTCTCTCTCTCTCTTTTCACCGATTAAACTACTGAACTGATCTCTCTCTATCTCTCGTTACCTATCTTCTAACGATTAAAACTAATGAGTTCCTCAGTCGTTTCAAGACGTTTCTATGATTGCCAAAGTACGTATATATAATATATATATACATATACATATATCTATATATATATATATATATATATATATATATATAAATATATATATAGTATATACAATAGTCCACTGTTTTATTGCTCTGTCTTCGAAATCTGGCGTCGCAACGACTACGGTCACCTTCTATGAAAATACGGCTCTTCTCACACCTGACTGAAACTCACCTCAGAGAGAGAGAGAGAGAGAGAGATGAGAGGAGAGAGAGGTTACGTCATCCTTCTAGTGCCTATGAAATATATATAGAAGAATTCCCACCCTGACACGTGCGTTTAACTCCGTACAAACTGAACACCCAGTTAGACATATATGCCTGTTCTAAAATTAATCAAATCTACAAACAAAACACTACAACATCTGAATGTTTCTGAGGTACAACGAACACTGCAGCGCGCTGCTGTTTATTGGATCTGTCAATAGACTTTCCCGGTCTGCACCTCGACGAGTTGACAAATAACGGATGGATATATAAAAGCGCACACCGACATTACACCAGGTTATGGCAAACGCAGGAGGAAGAACCAGATCTCAAAACGTCTCTCTCTCTCTCTCTCTCTCTCTCTCTATCTCTCTCTCTTTCTCTCTGCAAGTTACCTATTACACAATTTTGACCACAGGGCTTATAAAGCAACACTGCTACTAGGTTCAGAGACTTGAGCAGGTTGGCCCCTGTTTTTTTATTTTATTTTATTTTTTATTTTTTTGTGTACCCTTCTGACACTGTATGCGTTGTGATTAGTTTGTTTGTTTGTATGCATGGTGTTTTTACGTTGCATGGAACCAGCCAGTGGTTATTCAGCAACGGGACCAACGGCTTTACGTGACTTCCGAACCACGTCGAGAGTGAACTTACATCACCAGAAATACACATCTCTCACATCTGAATGGAATGCCCGAGAATAGAACTCACGGCCAACGAGGTGACACGCGAACACATACCGACCGTGCCACTGAGGAGCTTGTTGTGGTTACGTAACGCGGAGAGAATTCGATGAAGTAAACCGTTCTTGAAGAGCAAACCTACAGTCATAGGATTGTTCCTCCAAATTTTCAGGCTCAGAGAGAGAGAGAGAGAGAGAGAGAGAGAGAGAGAGAGAGAATGCAGCGAGCTAGGGCATACACGATTGCACGCAAATAGAACGAAAGGAAGACGACGAAAAAAGCTATGGCAGAATTTACGAACACAAAATAAAAGAGAAAGCTACAGATTACCGACGTGCAGAGTAAGCAGACCAGATGCACAATATCACATGCAAAGACGAACGAAAGGTAGAAATAACAAGCTATGCATACTTTACGAACACAAGACGAAGGAGAAAGCAGGCAGATCAAATGCAGTGGCGGCTTCGGATGTCATCCAGAATGGGTGAATGGTTCCATTGTGAAAGCCAGGAGACTGGATACACAAGGGGAGGGAAAGAGAAGAAGAAAGAGTCAAGACTGGATGCAGTTGAGAAGATTATATGGGCAGAAGAATCTAGGAAAAGAGAAAATTGTCGACT